>NW_020524029.1:0-77004 GCF_003368295.1 Carassius auratus | reverse complement strand
AAAACTGAGAGGTTGAGTGAACGGTTGAGTCTGCAGGCAATTCAATCCACCCCCCAAAAAACCCTGATCCTTATCAGAAACGAGTGGCTTAAGATGTGGTGTTTTCCCACAAATGCATGTGGGAAGGGAGAAAATGCTCAGCTAATTGGCTTTACATGTGCATGAACTCGAACAAAAACAACCTTTTTTTAGCATAATATAGCATCCATGGTGTAATACGCATGCAGGTGTAAAAGTCCCAGGATCTACTGTACCTCTTTGAAGTTATCAAACGCTGAGAGGATGATTTCATGGCCTCCTCGCACCAAACACACGGCAGCCAGCAGCTCCAGGACCAGCGCCTTTGTTCTATAGGCAGAACAAAAGCTTCTGTGAGCATTCAACTGCACAAGAGTGGCAGAGCAGGACTCAAACAATAAGACGGGTAACATTACAAACTTGACAGATCATTACCCACCCACACCTGCTTAGATCTATCCTTCAGGGAGAACAGCAGCTTTGTGTCTATTGTTATACAATTTTCAAAATCAGAAACGTGATAGCACACTTGCATCTTGAGCCTCTCACTGGGTCAAGTCTGATGCTAACTCGCAGTAAGTGTAGGTGGGGTCATTTTTTGTTGGTGCTGTTTTGGAATGACACACTACAAGAAAGGCCTTTACAGCACAGTTAAAAGCTGTGCATGAATGATACATTGATGTATGATTCATTGAGGTCAAGGAATGATGTTTTTTAAGATGTAAGAAGGCTGGGGGGTTTCCATGTTTGAAAGAATTCATTTTACCTAATAAAATCCCCTACTTCACAGCGCCACCAAAACTAAAGGTCACTGGAGGTACTGCATTAATCAGGCTCATCAGGTAGCTACCTACTAAGGGACTATTCACACAAAACAAGTTCTGTCATAATGTACTTCCCCTCACGTCATTCTAAATCTTTATTTCTTCTGTGGAACACAAAAGAAGATATTTTGAAGAATGTTGGTAACCAAACAGTTTTGGGACTTGCATATTAAGAACAAAAAATTCTATGAAAGTCAGTGGGATCACAAATGGGTTGGTTCTTTGTTATGTGAAAAACAAAAGAAGATATTTTGGACAATGTTGGTACATATATCACTGACTTCCGTAGTATATTTTGGTCTGAAAATACAAAAAAAAGAGATGCACACAGATTTGGAAAGTCATAGGGGTGAGTAAATGACAGAATTTTCATTTTTGGGTGGATCTTTAACACTGTTATACAGAACCTTAATTCTTACCTTGGGTTCTTATTGTTCAAACTTAGGGCGATCTCGTTGACTGCATGCGCGTGAGACATGACGAGGTTGAAGCCATACTAGAGGCGTGAAAGAAGAAAGTAATGTGGTATTAAAGTATATAAAAACATATTTAGCACAATGCAATGGTTATTCAATTGAGATTTTGTGCTGCCGTTCGTTAACTGTACAAGACACCGATGTAAAAAACATTCTGGAGAATAACAGGTTGCTTGTCATGCTCAATAAAAACTTCATAATACTACTGACAGAGCAGATTTTATTTGCTGTGCAATCAAGTCAGATGTCCCTGAGGTTTTTGGTGACCTATCAGGTCTGTGCATCCTGTACCTGATAGTTCATGATTGCTCGGAGGCACATGATGCACACATGCACATCATCCTTTTGACTGACTAGTCTGGAGTTCTTGATGGTCTTGCTGTTGGCAGCTGAGCCATAACTGTAATAGAAGGAGAAAGTTAGTAGTTCACAACAGCTGTGCTTGATTTGATATAACATAAACAATCACTCATATGCACCCTATAAAGAGGTACTTTTCATCTGCGTGTGTTATCTTCTCTCAGGAAGTGTGGCTATGGCTCAGTGGGCTAAATACTGCACACATCTGACTCCTAGTTTTGCTGCAATGCAATGTTCCTGTCATTGCATAAAGACATGCATTATAATTTGAGAAGTGAGACAGGAAGTGAACTGTTAACTATAGAACAATAATTTTCACTTTCCATATAAAGGGTGCAATTACTTTGAATAAACCAATGAGACACTAAATGTCTTTAGTGTGAAAACCATTCGATTTATTAGATAAACTATTATTTTATATAAAATTAGCTAGTTTAAAACCCATGAAATGTTTGTATTAAAATGCTGATATTGGCCTGTGACAAGGTTAAACCGAATGTCTTCATTTTGACATAATCTGATGATTTAATGAAAAGGACAGATTTATTTTGCATGCAACTATTTTATTGTAAGAAATACTGATCAAACAAATATATAAATTTATTCAATTTATGTAAAATAATCATATAAACAAAAATTACTATAAACCAATATTTGGAAAGAAAAGGTTTGCATATGTGCAAAACATAATTAAATGCAACAGTATTTGTTGAAAGATATTTTAAGGGGGTGGGAGCGGTGAAATGCTATTTCATGCATACTGAGTTTTTTACACTGTTAAAGAGTTGGATTTGTTGTTGTACGTTTGAAGGAGTATTTCTGTTCCAAAATACTCCTTCCGGTTTGTCACAAGTTTCCGAAAGTTTTTTTCGAGTATGGGTCTGTGTGACGTTAGATGGAGCGGAATTTCCTTATATGGGTCCTAAGGGCACTTCTCCCAGAAGGGCGCGCACTCCCGTATAGCAGAGCACTGAGAGCACAACAGACATTCACTGATCAGAGCGAGAGCGTCGCGAAATGTCACAAAAGAAGTGTGTTTTTGGTTGCCAGGGCAAGACAACCCTGCACAGATTACCAAAAGAGAAACAGCATTTAGGGACCAGTGGATGGAGTTTATTTTTACAGAGCATCAACGGAGCTGTGCAAGTGTTTGTGTTTGTTCCCTGCATTTCGAAGATGCTTGTTTTACAAACAAGGCCCAGTTTGACGCCGGATTTGCGTATCGTTTATTTCTTAAGGATGATGCAATCCCAACGAAAAAGGGTCACGATCGTGTGTTGGAACCGCAGGCGGTGAGTAAAACTGCTTCAAATATCTCTGCCTCCTTGTTAGTGCGTCCGCCTCCCATGCCGGAGACCCGGGTTCGAGCCCCGCTCGGAGCGAGTCGTTGCTGCTGCTGCTCTCGTTCAGTTTCAGCCTCGGGATCTGATTCTGGATCAGAAATAAACGGCTGAATCTGACTGTAAGCCATGGTTTGTTTTTTGATGTTTTTTTCCTCACGGTAATGTCACAGCTCTCAACGCAAAAGCCTACTGGCGCTCGTGATTCTTTAGCTCCGCCCACACGTCACGCCTCCAGCCGGTCGTGTTTTTCCGGGAAAAATCGGTACAGACTATCTTTCTCTTATGAATATAATAAAACTAAAGACTTTTTGGAGTTGAAGGATGCAGTACTACTCTATAGGTACTCAAGATTAACAGGAGATTGAGTGAAAACGAGCATTTCACCCCCCCTTTAATATTCACATGTTAACGTTCTTCTAAAAACAAATTTATGGAGAATCAAGAAAATCTAAGATTACTAAAAAGCATGAACTGTCAATCAGTCTCATGTTAATAATTTAGAAGCCTTAGAAATGTGTATATTAAATATAAAACAGTCTGCTTTATAGGGTTAATATTTTAGACATTGAAGCTCTTTTGCCCCCTATTCTTCCAGTTAAAAAATAATAATTATATATTTACACACACACACACACACACACACACACATATATATACAGTCTCAAACAGTGCATTAAATATTTCTAATTAATGATTTGTGACTGGCCAGCACCCTGAACCAAACCAATGCAAGTTGTCATCACATAAGCAAACATCATTTTAAAGCGAGGCAGAGCATAGCAAGCACAAGCAGGCCAATACATACCGGAGGACGGATTGTCGAGCAGAGCGCACCAGTGTATTACAACCGTTCTGGTGCAGATCCTCAATGGACCTGCTCCAGGACTTAGCCTTGTACAGCGAAAAGTCCTCACCATTCTCCAGCCCTTCAAAATTCAACCTGAGCCGCATAGACAGGGAACCCCACATCAGGAGGACGGGGTAAGGATAGGCAAGGTTAGCAACAGAGTTCAGTAACAGGGGGTCCAGGATTATGCAGAAAGCAGCACAGTCTAGCATGGCATAACAAAGCGCAAAACAGAATGCAGCACGCCTACAACGAGACATTCAGCACGTTCATAATCATTAAATAACACTGAATTCATCACAGCCTTTGTCTCCAGCAGAAGCCTGGCTACTTGATCTTTTAAATGTCCTACAGATGGTGCTTGGATTGGTGTGTTGTGAAGATGCCCGTGGTGGGTTGTTTTTAGGGTGTGTCACTCACATGACGGCACACTGGGCGAAGGAGAGATACTCCACCAGGATGTCCAGGCCTCTGTTCTCATCGTTGAGGAACTCACGAACCCACCTGCCACATTAAAGAGGGAGATCAAAGCATCCTATTAACATCCTTCTGAAAACAAACACACTCACACTGCGGTTTAAATATTTGAAAGAAACCTTGTTTTTAAAGAAATTAAAACTTTTATTCAGCGAGGATGCATTAAATTGATCAAACTTGACAGCAAATATATTTATAATGTTACAAAAGATTTCTATATAACTGGAGTGATGGCTGCTGAAAATTCAAATTCATGTTAACACAGGAATACATGACATTCTAAAAAGTATTAAAACAAACAACTCTTTTAAACTGAAATATCACAATATCACTGCTGAGTTGACTAGCTTGGCAAGACTGAGATGGAAAGTCCAGAATGGAGACTGGTTTTAGATTTCCTTCATTTAGCTCCAGATTTCTGAAGAGGAAAGTCAAAGCAAAAGGAATTCCCTTTAG
This sequence comes from Carassius auratus, assembly GCF_003368295.1. Classification (NCBI taxonomy): domain Eukaryota; kingdom Metazoa; phylum Chordata; class Actinopteri; order Cypriniformes; family Cyprinidae; genus Carassius; species Carassius auratus. The sequence goes on along the minus strand of NW_020524029.1, from coordinate 72,203 downwards.
AGCAAAAAGCAAAAGAACGTGGAGCTCATAGCTCAAGAGAGGAGGTTCAATCTCTGACAGTGGGAGTGTTTAGACTGCCTTCCCTGTTTTTCTATACATGCACTCTTTTTTTTCTGCATGTCTCTCATTTTCAGTCTCATTTTCAGCCGTAATGATTGGTTGAAATCTGTCTCTATTGTTAAATGGTTATAGATGCATAAGAAAAAAAAATACCAGACTCCCAAATGAGCACAAGAAAAACAGACAAAATGTGGAACTGAGCAAGAAACAGACTTTCCGACTGAAAAGGTGGTGGGGGCTCACTCCATCATCAGCTTCCTGTCTACCACCTCCCCCTTCCTGCTCCCCTTTAGACTCTCTTCCTGTCCGGCCAGATGCTATTTCAGATTGTCTTGGCAAAGCAAGGAGTAGCACATCGGAAAGAGGCCAGGGATCGGACACATGCAATAAACAGTCCTCTGTTCCATTTCATCCAGCGCCCCAAAAAAGTGAAAAAAGACTGCCTATTCTTTTTCTTTTTTTTTGTCTTAATGAGAAACACATTACAATCCCCTGGATGCTCTTAATAATGCAGGAGAGAGGAGTGTATTGGTTATTTAAGGCTCACACAGAATACAAAGGAAGTAATTAATAATCATATTTTACCAGTGTTTTCTAAGATTTCGCTCCTGTGAATGTGTGTGTGTGTGTGTGTGTGTGGGTGTGTGTCAGTGTTCAGGAAGCTACTTTGAACCTGTAGTTTGCCAAACTACTCATAATTTATAGTAATCTGAACTGAATATAGCTTTCTAATCTTTTAAAGTAATAGTTAGCTTAACTACACACAACTAACAATAAGCGACTTGAGAAAAAGCAACTTAAAGGAACAAAATCTTAAATCGAAAGAAACTAAATCCTTACATATTTAAACATAAGATGATATAATTCATAATTTAAATGTATGATTTAAACTTGTTATAAAATGTTTATTGTTAATAACAAAATGCTATTATAAAAATAAATGTACATATTATTAATTATAATATTATTTAATAAATTATATAAATTTTAATTGTATTATTTTCATGTAAAGCCATATTTTTGGCACAAAAACAATTAGCTCCAAATTTATAAACTTATCTGAAACTAAAAAGATTTCGCACATAACAAGATATGACAAAATAACGTGTTTGTGTGTAAATGGTTTTACAATTTCACTTATTCACTTCATATTGTTTTTTGTATTCAATAATAGTGTGTGCCCTTAAAAACAGGATATAAACATTGAAAAGATGTTCCCAGTTGTCAGTGTTTCACTGTGTTACACAAATGTGTCAATGTTTCGTCTGGGTTCATCAATGTGACTTATAAACCTTTGTGTGTGCGCGTGTGTATACGTGTCCTTTCACACACTACATTGTTGGATGCTGCAAGCTTCCTGGCTCTCCAGCATACACAACTCAACTTCCTGAGTTGCTTGGAGCTGCTAAGGGGGTGGTGTGTGAGGTAGGAGATGAATAAAAACCATCTGGATACAGCCGAGGTCTACAGACAGCATTGTAAAGCACAGGGAAGCTGGCAGAACAGCCCAACAACAGGGATTTGTGCACAAGCAAAAACTACATCTAGCTTTCTACAACAGGAAGAACAAAGAAAGAGTGATTCTTTAGAGGGGAAAGCTGAACAATACCACAGCTTCCCGTCCATACCACAAGCAAGGCTATTGTTCCCTGCACTGCTTACAGGAGCCTCATAACCTCACTGCATTAGTTACTGGAGGAACATGGGATGTTAACTCTGGGCGATTGTTGGGAGGGGTATTTGTAGAGATCAGCACACGACGAAGAGATGTTAAAGTAGGATTATAGGAGAGAAGATAGGAATTAGTCACCCTATGTGATTGGTTCTCAGCGATATCTCCAGCTCTCGCAGGACTTTGGTGGATTCCTGAACCCTCCTGCGGAATTTCTGCACACACAGACAAACGGATGATTATCGGCACGTTTGGAGAAATACCCACATTTCAATAAACACTAACTTGTGCTGCATAAAACAACATTTCTGGATAAACTTTTGGTGCACAAAAGAGGTCAACACTAATGACCTAAACAGGAATATTTATATTTTTGCATATACAATGCCATTCAAAAGTTTGTGGTTTTAATGCATACTTGCTGAATAAAAATTTAATTTTACTGACTGCAAACATACTTTAATTTTTTTTTCTCTCAGTGGTATAATTATAGTGCTACTTAGGGTTTTTTTTGTGCAAAAGTATAAGGATACATAAATATAACACAATTTTGTAATTAAACAAGCTATTTTTTTGGTGAAGTTGATACAATTTTTGGTGATTTTTTTATTTCTAATAATACAACCCCTTTATCAACTGTAAGTCACAGTCACATGCAACCAGGTGAGAAACAGACATTGGTTATGCATCTGGTGAATGATGCTGACCTTGCGTGTGACTTTTGGGTCTAAATATCCACGTAGTTTCTGGATGTATGTATGTGGAGGATTCTTCACTTGGAAACGCTCCTGACACAAAGAAGAGGGGGAGACAGTTATACACAGGCAAAATCATCAAACATCTCCAACATAAGATCAATGCTCTGTTTTAACTAACACATACACATATTCTGAATCATTTTATGCTGTTTTGTTTAAAAAAAAATATTAAGTCTTAAAACAATTTTTAGCTGTAACTCCATTTTTCAGTAGCACAAATTTGTCAAAATGCATAACTAGTCATTTATAAATAGTTTTATGAAATGCCCAGAATGTAGCACAAAGTCATCATTTACTGCACTGATGCATTTTTTAAGCAAGTGTTTTTAATAAGACATGCCACTTTTTTTTTAAAGGGACAGCTCCTTTAAACACTGAAATTCTGTCATCATTTACTCACCCTCATATTATTCCTAATCTATATGAAAGTATGAACTCAGGAGAAGAAATTCTGAAGACTGGATAGGCCGATATTTTCATTGCAATTAAAATGAATGGTGACTGAGGATAAAATAACTATAGAATTATCACAAAAGTGGTCTAAACAACTACTGCTTCAGACCCCATTCATTCTACAGCTACATGGAACTACATTCTACACAGCTACATGGAAAGGAACGACAGGTACAATCCTCAATTTTGTGTTCCACAAAAGATTATGGGTTTAGAACAACATGAGGGTGACCAAACAATGAATTACCGTATTTTCCGGACTATAAGTCACACTTTTTTTTCATAGTTTGGCTGGTCCTGCAACTTATAGTCAGGTGCGACTTATTTATCAAAATTAATTTGACATAAACCAAGAGAAATGAACTAAGAGAAATGAACTAAGAGAAAAAATTACCGTCTACATGTTTTCTCTTGGTTCTTGGTCTAAATAAATGCGGCTTAAGGCGGGCGTACACGGTGCAAATTCGGATGGTCGGAAGATCGTATGTCCATGCACACGGCACCAGTGAGTTTATCTGAAAATCGAACGGACGAGATGATATACGACACGATTTTACAACCTGCGAATTCCAGAAGCAATCACACGAAGTTGATAGACGCCTAATATAACTGCTCTCTTTCTCTCATAACTTCATATAAAATACTGATACGAGCCATGACTGTTTCCTACACGTAAAGGTTATTTTTCAGCAATAGGTGAGGACAATTCCTGTGCCCTCGTAAACCAAATGGCTTTAAAAAATACTATACAGTGTTTAATAGAAATTTTAACATGCATTTTCCGTGATGGATAGAGGTAGTGTATGGGGATATACAGTATAGAATACCGTTACGTCTATGGAGAGTAAACTACATATGCGTGTGTGAGAGAGAGAGCAAGAGAGAGAGAGAACTAAAAAACATGGTACACGTTGCTAGAAACCTCATACAGCGCTCGCTGTTCCTGTCAGGCTTCAGCGAGTTTATCCTACTGGTCAATAGTCCACATTCGCCGTGGCGCTTCCGTTTTTCTTCTTCTGTGGTTTTCCTAGTTTGTGATTGGTCAACTTCAGATAAATCAACAAATCAGCTCATTCAACCGCACACGTCACGAATTCAAACTTTTAAGACATGTTTAAAAATGATCGGGAGGTCGGGAAGTGCTCGTAAGCCACTCTGATCGGCTCATAATTCATGAAAAATGATACGAGCCGCGACCATACAAGCAGACGCGATTTCCACACGATAGAAAAAAATTGCATGCGAACTCGTACGACAGCAAAAAACGCACCGTGTACGCCCACCTTTATAGTCCAGTGCGACTTATATACGTTTTTTTCCTCATCAGGACGTATTTTTGGACTGGTGCGACTTATACTCAGGTGCGACTTATAGTCTGAAAAATACGGTAAATAAAATTAGGGTGAAATGCTGGTATGATCCTGTGTCTGTGCCTTTTCTTTTGTGTGCTAAATCATTAAAATCTGATCAAACTGTGTGTAACTGGCAAGCTAAAACTTTCTCTTAACTTGTTAATAATAACTGTAAAAAATCATTTTTTAAATGTCATGTCAATAACCCCATTTGTGAAGGCGTGTTCTTCTGGACTGCCCTACAGAGGCAAGGGTGTGATTTCACAGTGGGAGATTGTGGAGGCTGTACCTGGTCACAGATGAGGTCCCACTTCTTCTCATTATCGTACTGCCGGAGGAGACGTGCTTTATCTGGAGGCAGGTTCATAGAGTTCTGAAAAACAAGAGAGCGCTTTCGCATCAGAACACACAGGATGCATGTATCCATGGTAACATCTCTGTACTCATTTTCTTTGGGTCACAGCGGTTTCTTGTCTGACATGAGAAACCCTGCAGCCTGTGACCTCACGTCCTGTGTTGACTTCTCATATCCTGTTTGAAATCATATTTCTCTTCAGACACCACGAAAATCTTTTTACTAAAGTCTCCATTCCAAACTATATTTTTACAATTTCTGAAGGAAGCTGCTTTTGCAAAACTCACTGCCACAATTGTGGGTGATTGCCAGTGTGTTGCTATGTGGCTGCTAATGTATTCTGAGTGGTTTGCAATGTGTATATGTTTACTTGAGTGTTGCTAAAAAACAAACTGCATTAGCTGAAGTATGACTTCAGTGCCAAAGTTTACAGAAATTCACAATTATGTAATTCGGACACTTCCACATAAGCCGCATGAACATGAGCATAATTTACAGCAGAGCAACAGCTCAAAGCAAGTTAGTTGCAAATCAGCATGTTCATATAACAGCTTCCATAAGTAATAATGCTCTTGATTAAATGGCACAGACATCTAAATGCAACTCTGTCACCACCTAGAAACTTAAGTTTGTTAACTTGAGTTATGAAATATCCTGGGTAAGCACCACAAAAACGGACTTTTATCCTCATCTGTACTGCTGTTCAACAGTTGGAGGTCGGAAGAGTTTTCAATGTTTCTGGAAAAAGTATTTTATGCTCACAGAAGCAAGATTTATTTGACAAAAAATACACTAAATACAGTAAAATGTGAAATACAAGTACAATTTCAGATATTTTTGTTATAACTAAATATATGTGTGTGTGTGTGTGTGTGTGTGTGTGTGTGTGATTTATTCCTGTGATAGCAAAGCAATATTTTCATGAGCCATTACTCCAATCTTCAGTGTCACATGATAAGCTGTACTGCTTAATATCTTTGTGTTCTTTAATGAATAGAAAGCTTTTCATGGAAAAAATATATATATAAATATATATTATAACATTATAAATAATTTAATTAATACAAATATTAATTTCTTTAAATTAAAAAAATCTTACTGACTACAAACTTTTAAATTGAAGTGTAAATGTGAGATATATATTGTCATGATTCCCGTATCAACTGGTGTGATGATAATAATAATGCTATTGTTAAAATGATAAATAAACCATTGTTCGTTCTGCCACTTCTTATAATAGACAGGGCACTGAACTGTAACAAGACTACTCTGTGATATCAGGTCACGTTTGCACTACAAACAGATCAGTGTGTGGATTGTCTTCTAAATGTCTTAAAATGTGGAACACACACTGAGCCAGGCGTGGGGTGTGAGGTGACAACTGTCTTCCACAACACTGCATCTCCCTTTATTAACCTGAGACTCTGTGCTCTGATTTCAGATAGTGATCAGCAGATCACCACAGCATGTCACAGACCTCTCAGTGGGTTTTCCTTTGAAGATGGAAGAGACCCATATCAGCCCGAGCATCACTTATGTCATTGCACTCTGTGAAAAAAGTGATTCATCCACCCCAAAAGCAACAGCTTCACATTATACTGCCAAGGCAACATAACATCTCAGTGAAATGACATGACCATGACATTATAAACGAAACCAGTGGTATTAACTCCATGATTTGTGGAAAGTGAATATTGTATGTGCTGAAAGACTGCGTTTCAATTTATTTCCACTGTAAAGTGATTAAGCCTTTCCACAAGCCCAAATGAATCATATTCAGTGAGATGTCTGGGAAAGGCTGGTGAATGCAGTATGTATCATAGCAGTTTTTTATTCAGTGAAAGATCCATCAGATTAATTAAACTGATAACCTGTGTGCTTTATAAAAAGAATCAGGTCATAAGTGAATTCTGTTTTCTGAACTTTAAATCAACTGAACCAATTCCTTTGCAAAACAATTCTGCTTCAAAACACTCAAAAGTCCAGATGGCAAGGACACCTACTGTTTAAAGCTGCGTAAAAGCAATGAGAGAATACTGAAATGTGTAAAATTGCATGTTCTACAAAACAATTTGATGCATTTTCATTAAATTGTAGTTTAAGCATAAATTGTTTTTCATACTTTCATGAAAATGACATGGCAAAACATACTTTGCTTAAATCATGTGACTTGCATACTCCAAACATAGATTTGACACAAGATTTTGAAGTTCCAGGAAGCATTGTTTTAAAAGTACCCATCAATAGTAAGTCTTTTTTTTTATCTCATAGACAGAAGTCTAAAACGAATTAAAGTTTAGAATAGAATTTAGAATAATAAAAGTCCACAGCTGTCCATTTCTGATGGAGCTTTGGATTTACAGAGGTAAAAGAGGTAAATAAAGAGGTATAGTAAAGTTTGGAGTTCATAAATCCGGTGTGTGTTTCTCAGACAGTCTGTCTTTCAGCATTTAATTCAACAGCAGACAGACTGTCTGAGAAACACACACCGGATTTATGAACTCCAAACTTTACTATACTGACCATGTAGTAAATTTGTTTTGTTTGAAACCACGTTCAGCTGGAAGACATCCCAATTATGATGACTAAGGGCTGCAATGTCTGAAAAGTTAACAACTTTTAAGCAGAAATGACAGAGGCCCTAGAGAATGGTATTTGGCTCCGCCTGTGAAGATCTCAAACATTGACCATTTCCTCCTACGATTACCCTTCCAATGCCCCCCTCTCCCCCCGCTCCCCAAATTGTGACCGACATTGTGCATTCCAGATGTCCACAGTTTCAGAAAGAATGTGCCCTGTTTATAACAGTAATTAATTTGGCTGTAAATTATCCTACTTTATCTTTTCTATCACCCGATTTTCTCTCCATTCCCTACTCTTCAACTCAGCATATAGATTTTGGGCTGATCAACAGTTGAGATTCTCTCTCTTTCTCTCTCTATACTCTAATCTACAACTCAAATGTCAAGGATGGAGTGGGTTCCTCCTACACTAGTTAGCATGCAGCATTTAAGAAATCATGTAAACGGGCAGCTCTTTGTGATGAGTTCACTGCTTCCGAACATTTCACACAACAAACCTCATCGATTGTTTTTGAGGAAGAAAGGAGCGTAATGTCTACAAAATACCATCATCATCTATGCTGTGTCAATATGAAAGCATCCAGTCTCTGAGCAAATATCAGCTATATTGCATTTTTATGTCAACGGCAAAAGAGCGTGTAGATCAAATCTGAAAGAAATATAATAATAGATTTTCTTCTGAGAAACATGTAAATTAAAGAAGACATGTAAGCAAAGTCTTATATTTGCCAATGCACCAATGTCTAAAATTAAATGTTATATTTTAGTATGAATCCAAACATTTCTTATCAATTTTCAACGACATGCACTTTGCTATTCACATTAATTTCAGAGCTCTATTTTACCATATGTCAACGATTACCTAATTTGTTTACTTTTATTTTTCATGAGCAATTTCAGGGAAAAACATCTGACACAAAGTTGATATTTAAAGAGCTCTGGTCTCCTAATCTATGGAAGAGCAACCTGTGAGCAATGCAACAGCCTTCTGGGAAGCTTCAAATTGGGAATCAGAGGTTAGATCTGGCCATATGTCTGCAGCCAGGACTGCCTAGTGACCATTTGTTGGTCTGATATATAATTAGGGCACTTAGAGCACAGTGAGGTTCCAGTCCTCCATGCACATGATGATCCAGGATTTGGAGCCACATCACCGATAACAGCGGCTGCAAAGAACCCAGATGAGGCTTTATCTGATCTACAGTAGCTCTCTGAGATTTAGGCTTCTCTGTTTTCTGTTTCAGAAATGAGAGTCCTTGAAAATACGTTTAAGATTCACTTTTCTGTTTCAACTGTGCAGTATTTACCCTAGGGTTTTTTCTTAGGGCCCAAGAGCTTCCTGCACAGATATTATTAGCTAAACTTCTGGAGTAACACCACCACTATCAAATGAAACTTGAGTACAAAGAGTACCAAAAAAAAAAACAAAAAAAACACGGTTAGAGCACAAAACCATCTTTGAATCAATGCTGGATCCGTTAATGCTTAAGCTCACTGAAGTAAGATCAAAGAAAACACTAGGAAGATTTTTTACATTTATGAAGAAAAACTAGCCTGTCCACTCCAGGCCACACAAAAAACAGTAGTCTGAAATAACAAAAAACTGAATGCACTCCTAACCACTGAGATGGCACACTGTCCAAAGGGATCAAAGCACTTTGTCTATTCCTGGAAAGGTAGAACGTCTCATTTTGGCATAAAAATTCCCACACATTCAGTATGAAATGTCTGCAAACATTGTACAATTTAAAAGGTGGTCATGTCCAAAAATATGAATGCAAAACAACAAAAACAAAACAAAATGAAGCAAAATACCTTCCTGGCTACTCTGCTATAGCAAAAGGTTTAGCTGACTGCTGATTCCTAATTTAATTTAGCAAATCTCATTAGACCTTTCCAGTCTTGTTTTACTGGCATAATGACTTTAAAAAGAGGCCCACATCTTACATCTGAGACGAAAATACCTTCATTTTTCAGTGTCTGAAAATGAAACATAAAATCAACTCCCTAAAGCTCTTTACTTCCAAAATAAGAGAGACGCTACCCACCACTGGGACAAAAAGAGCTTCTGTTTGATCCCAGTATAGTTTGTGAAAGGGTGACTGTGCAGACACAACAAAGAACCATTCCATTTTTCTGGCATGTTTAGCTCTTTGGCAAAGGATTACGTTGAACAATAGACGGTGGCTTTCAGTGACTACAACTACCCCAAAATGTTGTAACTGAGGAACACTTACAATTTTATACAAGAGTAAAAAATGACATAAGTGCAGTGTATTTTAGTTTCTGGGAACATGTATTTTTACATGAAAGACAAGTATGGAAAAACACAAAAAGACAAAATGAATTTTTGAAATGAAAGAGGAAGAGAAGTGTGGGAAAGGAAAGGCACATGACAAGATGAACCATGTGAATTACTGACAATGAAATTGGGGAAAGACTGTGCTACAAACTACAGGGGGAGCTGGGAAAATTACCTATAGAAATTGGGACGTCTGGCTGAAAAGGGAGTGGGGCAGGCAAAAGGGAATAGAAAGATGTGCCTTCAGAGAACAGTAGCTTGATCTGTTGTCGGGTATCAGACTACAGAGAATGAAGAGATGTGAAGAGCTGAAGAGACAGAGAAGAGAAGGGGAGAACAAACCTCAGCCAGACAGCCCTCCGCACGAAACATCACACATGATGGAGAGCACAGGTCAGACAGGAAGACAACATACAGTCAAAGAAAACGACCCCAATATGTGCTTTCTCGTGCAGAGAAGTGGTATCCTGTTTATGACTTTTAACACAGCCAGAAATACCAATGTAGACTTTATAAAGTCAACATGAAACATAATTTGCATATTTTCTCTTCTGTAATATGATGGAAATGTGTAATTTTTCTGTGTGAAACAAGTTTGATTGATTACTCATTCATTAATAGTCATAATGTATTATTATTATAACATATAATTTACAATATTTAAATAAAATAATAAAAAATTTAACTATTGCATTAATTATAACTATTTTGAATAATGTCTATATAATTGAATAATGAATTATTATTATTACTATAAATGATGCTATTATATAATAAGTTATAATACAATAAATTATATAAGTAGTAGTAGTAGCCCTTTATTGTCACTAGTCACAAGTACCAGCAAAATTAGCCATCAACCTGTCCATTCATACATACATACAATATGACAAGAGGGTAGACAGGAAGACAGGGAACTGAGGAAGAAATACAGCATGACATGAGGAAAGTGAGGAAAAAAACAACAACACCCAGACCCAGACTATGCTGCTATTGGATGAGAACAGGAAAAACACCTCACCAACAAAGCACATAATCTATACAAACACACGACTTTGCAACTAGGGACGGAAATTGGGGGATCGCGGTTAATCCAGCGCAGGCAAGCATACATATATTTACAACATCCAAGCAAAATATTTTTACAAAAGTTTATGAAGACAAACATAATTTTTCTTTATAATAGCATGCACTTATAAATCATTAACAATAAGACCAGGGACATGTATTAATAAAGAAAATAGGGTAAATTTCGATTTCATGTTGAAAGCAGCACAAAAACGCTCTTCTTCCCTATTCTGAAGTGGTCAAATATTGGTCTTCACCAGGGGAACAGCTATGGCATGTTTGAAAGAGGGCCACACACTTTTACAGCCTTATTTGGCTGGTTCTCTGTCCGCTCCGAGAGGGCAGTGGGAGTTCATGTGAGCAGAAATTCTTAGCTGCATTTATACACACAAACAATGCAAATATGTTTTTCGCCCATGTACAGCTCGAAGCGCCTGCTCCCATGCCTGAGACTAGACTCTGGGAGACATCCAACATAAACTCCTCCGAAAGCCCACTTAAATCTGCAAGCTTAATATAATTTAAACCATAAAGCCAATAAGAGTGATTTACAAACTGATCTAAACTGTTAAGTCAACAGGTAGAGTCTCCTCCCTGAATCCGTTTGATGAGTTTCAATGGCAGTCTACTGTAGTACAGGAAGAATGAAGGGGAAGTCTGGGATCTCATATCCTTTTAATGAATCTAGCATATGTCAGCAGAGCAGAGCGCCAGACACATACCGTCTCCCCATCTGACCGTCTCCCTCTTTCAGCTACTGAGCTCTTCCTAATCGGTCCCCAGGAGCCGAGCGTCAACGTAAGACCTGAGGAATGCACACGAACCCTGCCAGGTATAGTGGACTGTAAGTTTGAATGGGAAACAATAACTCTTACTGTACGTCACTCTGGCCTGCTAAAGCTATTTTTCCTCTCATTCTTCCAAATATTTTGGCACTGAAAAGTGTGTCAGTATTAAAGTACAGTCAATATTAAAACAGTAAAACATTACAACTTTTCCAAAAAATGTTCCTTACTAAAAAAAAGCCCAGCTTCATTGCATTAAATGCAAGCAATCTGAATATTACTACATGAAGCCTGGTCGAGACAACAGAATACTTGTTTTCTCCCTTTTTGTGCTATATTAATGTGCAGCTTTAACTGATGCGCACAAAAACACACAGACAGAGAGAAAGATCTGTAAAGTTGTAAGGAACAAAGTGAACAATAAATAAATTATTCTCTCCCAAAAGAAAAAAAAAATCATCTCTGAACAGCCGAAACAAGTCGCCAGTAATTTAAATCCCACTTCCCTGATGGCTACACATCACGGGTGACACATCTGCATAATGCCCGCCTATGTTCTACATTGGCCTGCCCTCAAACACTGTAGTTTGTTCCTGTGGTTAAACTCATATCGAGAAGACGCTGTGTCCAACGCTGTGAAAGTAGATTCATCTTATTTTCACTTCTGAAAGACGAGGCTGTAAAGAATCAGTGGTTAAAATTCACAGCAGTACAACCCCGATCATTTTCCTGACAATTGCTTCTTTAATCTCATGATTCATAATACGCTTGCTCATGAAAGATGGATCAGTACCTGGTTTATTTGGACCAGCTGGCTCCACTGAATCACAATCTATTTGTATTATAAACAATAGATGTTAATATTTTCTATCAAGCGCTGAAACTATGGAACTATGGCAATGGGCATATCATTTCCAAAACATAGACCAACCACAACCACAACAGGCCGGGCCATCTGACCAATCAGAGCAGAGTACGCTAATGGGAAGGAGGGGTTTAGAGAGACTTAATCTTAGAACTGCTTCAAACGATTAATTGGGAAATGAGGTGATATTAAATGCATATTTTGAGAAAACTGAAGTGTTTTTGATGTTGCAAAAATGTAAACGTATTGTAGGAGACTCCCAAAACAATATTAGGAATGTTAAAAATCACATAATAAGAGCATGCTAACAAACAATCCTTAAATAATCCTATAACTTTATAACCTTCTATAATATTGAACAGGTCATTACAGAACCAAATGTATTATTTTTATTAAAATATATTCATTTTAAAATATAATTTAATAATATATGTTAATTATAATAATACATGGATTAATTTCTTTTTACATCTATATTTATGTCAAAGGACATACATGGACCACCTGCTTAAAAAACCCAGGCCCTATGACAAACCTGGAAGAATGACAGAATCTAAGTGAAAGAATTACCATTACCAATGACATCACTATCACATGTAAATGTGAAATATTAGTATCATAGTATAGTTAATGGGTGAATTCCCGTGTTTAACAAAACCACATCAACTCAAACTCTTGAAGCTACTGTTCCTCTTATTCTTCGAACCAGTGTACAATACAAGAAAAAAGTGTTTCACGTGGCCAGGGGGATTTCCAACTTTAATTTATTTGTATTTTTTTAAGTAACAGTTTACTCTAACCAAAAGATTGCTGGTGGGAACGAAAGTTGAGATCTACAGGAGGTCAGGGCTTTTTTAAGGCTAGTCTTCTGGCAATGAACAAGAAAAAATGGAGTGTGAGAAAATGTTGTCCTCCATTCATCGCGCTGACACCTAATCTCCCAAACCTTACCAGTAACCTGAACCAGGCAATCACAACAAAGCAAATCCACAAAACACAAACGTCTCATCCAGCACAACACAGAAAGAGACTGAGGTGGATGTACTAGTGACCTGCCCCCCATCCCCCACCAGATGTTTACATAAGAAACACAAACAATCCCCATTCCAAACCATCCAGGATTTATGCTAAATATAATATGTAAAACATTTTTAATAAATTATATATAATAAACTATAATAAATAAATACATTTTAAATCAATGAAATATATCATTAATTTAAAATAAAATAAAAATAATAAGCTAATAATAATAATTTGAAAAATGTTTATATGAATACACGCATTCAAATAACAATAAATCATTATCATAATTTTAAAAAATAGCTACTTATAAAAATGTTTTAAATAAAAATAATTATAATTAAAATAATAACTATTAATTATAATTACGTACATAAAAAATGATGATATCTAATGACCATATAACCAAATTTCACTGCAGATTCTGTTTAAAAGGCCAAAGACATTTGACTGTAATCAGAAGTGAAAAGAGAATGAACTTGCTCACTGAAAGTAAAACTAATAATTTAACTTCAGCTCTTCAGAAATTAGAACATTAAAAATGCTTTGCATATGAAACTTCCCACTCAAATTAACACAAAGGGTTAACTGGTAAACATGAACACTTTAAAGTCCTATAACATCATGTGATGGGGCCATTAACACCTCAATGATCTACAGCTGTGGTGTGCCTCTGGCATAATAGTGCACTATGCTCTTCTCCACCAAGAGAATCCCTGGGGCTCTGAGCAGCTCTACATGATGTCCGCCACAAATCATTAACAAACACATTTCCTTTTAGAAAAGTTCAGAAGCTTACAAGGACAGCCTGACCATTCTTACATAAAACCACAAAAATGTTTTGGTTTAAGCATTCTGTGTGAAAGTGAGTTCTCGAACCTTAATTTAAGAAATACTGTATACAATTATATGGTTACTTAGAATTGTTTGTTGTCAAAAGGTGTGATTTCAGGTACTAATGAAGATCATGATGAGGCTTCCAGATGTGACGTTGCAGACTTCCTTTCTACGAAGCCCCGAACATGACATGCAAGGAAAAATAAATAAATTGTGTGCACAATTTACTACTTCGTTCCCCCGGTGTACTAAAATGCGCAGGCGATTACTATTAAGTTCCCTTGATTTGCAAAATTTTTTCTTTCTTCTTTCATACAAATCCAATTGAAGTTATATTAAAAAGTCCTCTCCCTTCCAAGCTTTATAACGGCAGTGAATGGGTGTTATTTTTCAATAGTCCAAAAGAAGTCCAATAAAGTGCATCCATCCTTTATAAAGGATGTGTCCCATATGGCTCTAGGGGGTGAATAAAGGCCTCCTGAAGCGAATCATTGCTTTTTTGTAAGAATATTATCCATATTTAAAACTTTATTAACAGTAATCTCTTAGTTTCCATTATCTAATGTACATGCACTCACAATAGAATGCCGCTCAGGTGGATGATTAGTGGAAGCTAGAGATTACTGGATATTTTTCTTACAAAAATGCATCGATTTGCTTCAGGAGGTCCTTATTAACCCCCCGAAGCCATGTGGGACACTTTTTAAGATGGATGGATGCACTTTATTGCACTTATTTTGAACTATAAAGCTCGGAAGACCCAGGATTTTTTTTTTATATAACTCTGATTGTATTTGTCTTAATGAAGAAAGTGATACACCTAGGATGACTTGAGGGTGGGTAAACCATGGGGTAGTTTTAATTTTTGGGTGAACTATCCCTTTGAATGCTCTTAAATGGTGTCATGATCGAACACATCTCAGGTATTAAATATGAGCAGGATTAATTCTAACCATGAGAATCAGATCCAGAGTCAGAACTGAGCTTGTGTGGTGCTGTAAATATAAACATTCTGCAAAAATAATTTATAGTGAATCAGAGGTTCTGGCTGACACTTAAATAGAGGATGTCCTGTTTGTGTCTTTAGTCGACCACACAGGAGATGGAAAGGAACAGGGTCATAATGGATATACAGAGAACAACAGGAATGGGAGCACAGGAGACAGCTTCATTTTGACATCCAAACATATACAACTGCACACACTCTTGAACACATATTAGGGCTGCACGGTTATAACGAAAATCACAATGTCAATTATTTCCTTGAAACTGTAAATGCGATTATTAATTACGATTATCACAATTTGTAATGAATGATGTTTGTACCATTGTTTGAAGCGACTTCCCGGCATATTTTTATATGAATATAAACAAGCTGAAAACACACACACACAAATCTAATTGCAGAACTTAGTTTCACCTATATGTGTCACATTATTTAACATGCAGCAGTAGGGGGTCTATCCAGGAAAATGCCATAGAGGTTCCAAATGTTGCCAGCATGGAATAGTGGAACTTGGTTTGAAGAATCCTGAAGAAAGTTAAACACAATGTCTAGCTAAGGAGGCCAGCAGGACCACCGCCTGTGTCATGATGGTGTGGTGAGTAAATCCACCCTGAGATAATAATAATGGTGAATTCTAGCACAGAGTCACCACCCACTCAGTCCTGCCAACCTTAAAATACATGGAACAACAGGAGCACACTTTTTCTGAACGTGAGCCTGAGAAAATGAGCAAAAAAAGAAGTTTGTGTGCAGAAGTGGCATTTCTCTGCAAGTAAGAACTGTTGCAGCAGTTCCTCAAGCTCTATAGTAAAAGAAATGTGCACAAAGGTTTTAGGGGGAGAGGCCCTCGCTCTAAAACAACACACACGCACAGAGCCTCCATTGTGCTGGAGAGGAAACCACTGCTCAGAATGGACCCTCAGCACAGCTGCAAAAGAGCAGCCTGACCCCCACACCACACACACACACACACACACACACACCAACAGCCATGTAAATCTAAAATTACATATATTGTTCAACATATTGCAAATAACATATTGCATGGCAGCCACACAAAAAAATACTGAAATATTTAAATTGATGCTTTTGACAATCCTACAAATCATTGGAACAAGTTTACTTGAGAAGCAACACTGCATGAGAAATTAAGTTTCAGAGAATATATATTGATTTAACAGCATTTTCCTTACCCCACTGATAAATAGTCCTTTTGTTTTTATTGTAAGCGTAAACTTCGTGAAATTCTGTTAGATTCATGCTTAAAACAAGAAAGTTTTAAGAAAAAATATGTATATTTTTCACTATATACCATTTTTCTTGTTTTCTCCTCTTTTATTGTTTTTCTAAATTTGGTTTAGCAAGGTTTACGCTTACAACAAGAAAAATAAAGTAAAGTGTATTTTTGTCTTACTGCACTGGCAGACTTTAAAAGTGTTAACGCTGATATTTACCTTTTTGTGAAATTTAACCTCTGCAATTCTGTAATGAATTGAACAAATACCCATTTAACAACTATAAAGAATGAGTTACACCTGACCTGATAAATTCACATCACAACACAAAAACCTGTCTGACCTGAATGCACAGGAGTCTGCATGCATGTGAGTCTGTGTTTTTGTGTAGGACAAGGATGCCTACAGAGAGGAGCCTCAGACATCCCATCTCAAACACTGTGATGGGGGCCATTGGAGAGACAGATGTACACTCCCACAGCATGAATCTGAGGCTCAGCAAACAAACAATGGCCGATTCCACCCCACCTGCAGGCTTTTTAGAAGCGCTTGGGCCTGAAAGCTGGCTGACCAAACACACAGAGCAGATCAACGAAGCACGGGCCCAACTAATGAAAATGATTTAGGTTTAATGTCCCATAAACAGGGGCCACAGCTTGACTCCATTAGTTCCACCTGAGTGACATCTATCAAATACTGTGACATGACAGACAGCACAGTGTCAGGGGTCACACTGACAAGAATCGGGGCTGGAAGGGTCACAGTGTTGCCTCTTCCTGTGTGGCAAAGCTCACACTTAAACACTCACACACAACATAAAGCTCTTTGAATCGCAAAAAGTAGTTTACTATGATAGCCAAGACCAAAATCTCTTTTAGTGTCTACTTCAAAGGAGATAAACAAGAAAACAAGCCCAGCAGACTTCGAAACAAGCCCACAGTACGACATTCTGCTAAAAGTGTTGGTAAAGTCATTACAACAGAGCATAGTGGCAGACCGCCAGTTCAAAGGGAATTTTCCCTCTCTAAAGTTCTCCCGTGGCTTTAACCAAGAGCAGACCGCAGGAATCCGCCGCGGTGCAGTCGAGCGGGAGCACTTTGAAAGAGGATATCACACACACATCTACTCCTGCTCCATCGCTGCACCTCTGGAAATGTGTGTGTTTTTTTTTTTTAATTACACCTCCTGTCTCTTTAACAAAACAGAGGCCCATATGGAGAAGTTTAGCTAGGAAGCCAGACCCCAAC
The DNA here is from genome assembly GCF_003368295.1 of Carassius auratus. Lineage (NCBI taxonomy): Eukaryota > Metazoa > Chordata > Actinopteri > Cypriniformes > Cyprinidae > Carassius > Carassius auratus. The sequence goes on along the minus strand of NW_020524029.1, from coordinate 54,603 downwards.
TTCAGTTTCAGACACAGAGTGAGGCGTGAGAGTGTCCCATTACCATAAAATATTCCATATGGATGTAGGGTTCCACCTACATTGTTTAAAGCTGCACTACAGAAGTTAAAATGGACAAAAACCCATTATACAGGAGCATGCCTACAATAACAATTTATTTTTTTGAGCTGCCAGGTCAGATTTGTTGGGAAATTACAGGTTTATGCTGTTCCCCTTGCACCTTTTTTCCCCCTTTTACTGACATGTGTGATGTAGAAAAAAACTTGTGAAATAAATACATTTTTCATTTACAGTTCCAAAGTTCCACAGTGCACGTTTACAGTTTATATGAAACACAAGAAGTGCTGTTATTTTTAACTAAAACTATATAAAAAAAAAAAAATCGGAATTTAAAATAAAATAAATGATAAATATTAGCTGAGAAATAAATAAATAAAAAGCTTAAAATAAAAATTTGAAATGTTGCTTTCCCAAGAAAATGAAATAAATGTTTAGTACTTAAAATGTAAGTACTAAAATTATTAAAACTGAAATAATTTTTTTAAAATATATATATATATATATATTATAATATATCTAATAAAAATGATGAATAAAGCAAAGAGCAAAATTACTAAAATAACTAAAATGAAAATATAAATAAGATGTATTTTTGATTGACTTACAGTATGTAATTTGGATTGAAAAATAACCTTTAATGAGGAAAAAAATATCAATCGAGATTACAGATCACAGATTGCAAATTGATTGGATCTGGAAAAGCCAGAATGTCAGCCAAAAAGATTTGGAGCCTAAATTTAGATGAAGATTATGTACACAAACATTTTTATTTGCAAAAAACATGTGTCGATGAATCATGCACAATAAGCCCAGGTGCCCATTCTTAGTATGTGGCTAACTCAGTTAGCTGGATTTGATTGTTGACGGTTTGGCAAAATCTTGGATTATTTGGTTCTTCAACGCTCTTCCCGGAGTTGCTGTCATAGCAACAGGTCCAGAAACTTAAACCTGCTCTGGAGCAGTCTTATTTCATGTAAACAGGATTAGATTGCATCTATTTAAGTGCAATTTAAACATTTACATTTTATATCTGTCCCAGCCACTGCTATTCTATTACAAGTGTACCCTACTAATCCGGGGACAATCATTTAAAATAATAATAATTGAAAAATTCATTTGAAAATAATAATGTATTATTGTGTTATTGTGTAATACAATAGACACAGCCAGTTTTATTCATTGAAAGATTTATTTGTGATAAAATAATGACTTTATTGCTGATTGTGTTTCGGGTATCAATACATCTGCCCTTTCCAGGGAACACGGGAACGCACAGTAATCTTAGACAACTTAATCCAGATATTTTAATCAAATCCAAAAATTCGTCTGAAGAACCAAATTAGCCAGAGATCAGTTATCACCGTTAGAAGATCTGGCATCTGTCAAATCATCTCAGATGTATTAATCGAGGTAAGAAGAACGGGCCCCAGGAACGGATTAGGAAAGTAAACAGAGTTCATGTTGACTTTAACACACCCACTTCATAAGCTTCCAAAAAATAATTTTTAAAACCTTTTAAAGGGATAGTTGATCCAAAAAAATTACATTCTGTCATCATTTACTTACCCTGAAGTGTGTACAAGACAGAATTTTAATTTTCAGGATTCAAGTGAACTATCCTTTATTAAGTCTTCCTGAAATCACATACATATTCAGTCATGATGATGCTACTTTGAATAAAAAAATATATAACCTTCAGTCTGAAGGCTGCATGACCAAAACAAACCAATGCAATAGTCAGTTGAGATTATCAAGAAAGCCAGTAGCCAAACTCTCCACGGACCAGTGGAAAGTCGGTGGAGACAATGCAATGGCATTTCACAAACGAGGGAAAAATGTCAAGCGGCTGTTTCCAGCCGCAGAAAGCTGAGATGACGCGAAGTCTGAATCAGCCAGACAAGGGAAAAAGAGCAAAACGCTGCATAAAGCACATGTGCTCTTTTGGGCTTGAACAGTGAGTTTTATTGGAGGGCCACATGAAGTTGCCTGATGTAACCCAGGGGTCTCATCCCCTGATCCATCACCACGCACAGCCCACCCTCCTGTGTGCTAAGCTTCTGTTAAAGTCATCAATGCATGGTTTTTACTGCACTGCCACAGCCTACATCTATGACATCATGATGCGCTACCCGTCTGAGAGCGTGTGTATCTGAGGGAGGGGAAATGGTACGAGCAGACACAACCTCACACCATACACAGTAGCACACAGGAAATCAGAGGCGCAAATGAAGGAAGTTGAGTCACGTCACTGATTGTATAATGTATGCTGTCAGGAACGTTATAAATGTAAAAGGGAGGCTGTCAGAATATCATTTTTCCTATTCATTATATATATGTTTTTGTTCAGGCTGCACTCACTGATACATCTTTTACAGAAGATACACTTTCAACCTGTGTGACTCTAATCAGTAACATGGCATGAAGTCGAAGGCCTCTTTTCCTGAGTGGAGAGCTCTCTACCAGACACACACTTTGATGTTCCTTTATCTGTCAAGCAGGACAGACAGAGGCCAGCACATGCTGTCATCCGATAACAGCAGTGAATCACAAATGTTCCTCAAAATGTTATGCTTTCCCACAAAGTAAAAGCAGGCAGAGGAAATCTGTCCGAAAGCAGGCAGAAGACTGCCTTAAAGGCTCAAAAACTGACCTCGGATCCACCCAGGGATGGTCAGTCTTTCCATCATCAGTCCAGTATGGAAAGGATGATGTCATTTTGTGGCTAAACTAGAACTCTTTGATCAATAAATCAAAAATTCTAAATAAATTCTGTAAGAGAATGTAGGCAACATCTGACTAGCAACCACATAATGCCCTCATTAGAAAACGGTTTTAATTTGTGCATTATATATATATAAAAAAACTCATAGCATATCCTAACTAAGTCTGTTTGTACATTAATAAAGAATGAAATTAATTTAGTATCTACTAATCTGTTTTTAACTCGCAAACGCAAATCAACAGTTGGTTAACAAAGTCTAAAAAAACTACAAAGACAGATGTTTCCAAATGTTACGATGTTATGATTCAGTTACTGTATTACATAAACACGCCTGATTGCCTCATAATGTCAGATTCGCAATGACAGATGAGTGTGTATTAAGTGTGTGTTCAACACAAATGTCTGCTCAGAGTCAACAGTAGGCGCGAGAGAGAGAGAGAGAGAGAGAGAGAGCGAGAGAGAGAGCGAGAGAGAGCGAGAGAGGCGGATCATTCGTAGGAGTTTTGGGGGAATTCAGAAAATGCTGTGCTCTATGAGGAGATGAATTATATTAAACCCCTCACAAAATCACACTCTTTGACTGTATGTCAATTTACTAAACAAAACGTTTGGGATGTAAAGTGAAGTCTGTGCTTGTTTCACCCTCGTGCGAAATGTCACATCATTTATCAGCGCTCGTGAAGCTTCAGAGACAAAAGGACCGAGGAAAAGCGTGCGAGTAACAAAATGGGGGTGAAACATTTGAGAAAGCCATAAAGTTTCTGACATACGGAGCATATCAAAGAAATGTCAACACGTCCCTTTCACTCATCTGTGCCATGTGTTTATCTGTTGATCACTGTGAAGTCTGAGATGCTAAACAATACCGTTAGGAACACTGGAGAAAACAGTTATTTTAAATGAAGTTAATTGTGAAGGAAATATGTTATGATTTCATGTAAGTACAGGCTGTACATCAGTAAAAATAAACTTGATATAAAGTCAGTATTTTAAACGCGCAGGTTTTAAAATACTTCAAAAGTAAAAATACACGATATATTGTATGTTTAGATATAAAACTAGCTCATATACTCACCAAAACAATGGCAAATCTTTCTTCCAGCTCTGTTGGCTCAGGCATGGGAACTTTCATTGGCATTAAATGATGCTTCATCTCAGATTGCCCGTCCACACTCTCAATATTCCCCATATTTTACTTTTATAATGTCGTCCAGACGCGGTGTCTAATTCACCTTTATAAATCCAATATACATCCAATACGTGCGATCACATTCCACTTTTGTTTGGTTTTCGTAAAAAAAAAAAAAATTAAAAATGATGTAGTGATCCGATTCAGAACAAATTCCAATTCCTAATTTAAAGAAGATATATCTAATGTGTTTAAAATCATCTAATTGAATAAAAAAAGTATCACTCTTAAGTCCTCTTGAAAAGTACTGTATGGCAGATGTCTGGACAATCCATGTTAAGCAGCCAGTCCTCGTATTTCTTCTTTTTCTGTTGTCTCGCTTCTCTTGGTAATGCTGTAGATTTTTGTTTATGTTGTATTTTGGGTAATCCCGATTAGTGCTCATCTGTTAACTCACTGCACCCACAATGAAAACTATCGACATGCGACTGATCTCACCCCTCTAATAAACCTACAAACTGCACATCAGTGGCGTAAAGTTGAATGAGAATTTGTCAGCTCTCTATCGCCACCTTCAGGCGAAATTATCGATGGAATAAAATCCCAGCAGCCCCCGCTGTTGCATTTAAAAAAAAATTATCCATGACTGTTTATGTTTAGCTGAGCCTACTACTATTTTCTTTCGAGACAGTGGATATCACAACTGATTATTTTTCTGAACATAATTGGCTTATTCATTGTGAATAAAGAAACGGAATTATTTAAATATAAATGTACCGAATGCTGGTTGAAACGCACCATCTAAAAATATAAATCAAATCACTGTTTAAAGTGCAAATGGCATATTTATTAAAACTGCAATACAGGCTGTGGTCAATAGGGTGCAGAAGCACTACATTTCAATGTCAAAAACATATCTCTTTTCCTCCTTTCATCTTTCTCAGCAGGAACTTATTCTGTACTTCAAGACACAACTCAAGCATTTTTTTTTTTTTTTTTACATTTTTGAGCGTCTGTCTTTTAGAGACTCATTGCCTTTTGGTTCAAAAATACATATATAAAATATATATTTCAAATCTTTGGGAAAGTACACATTTTGCACATTGATTGAAACTTTTTTGATATGTGTAAAATGTCATAAACATGAGGGTAAAAAAAATGTGAAACAAAGATATGAAGAAATGTTCACATAATTATTAACACATCTTAGATTTCAAATAGGAAATGCAAAAAAGGATTCCTTTTATCTTGGCTTCTTCACAGACTTCTTTTTTTTCCTTCTAAAAACAAAAAAATTACAGCCACAACAACAGAATACTACTATTTAGCAATTTGGTTATTTTGGAAAGGAACATTGAAAAGCTGAACAGAAGCTCCAACTTGCATTCATAAAAAAATCATAAAAAGCAGAAGCTTCAAATTAAATACTTAAAAAGGTTAACATTTCTCCAACATGATGTCATATTGACTCTAGGAGGCGCCCTCATAGCCTTCTTGTGCTAACATTATTTGTTTAATAAGGAAATCAAGCAGGCTCTATTTTGGGCGAAAGCTAGCTGCACAGCAATTCCATGATCAATCTTGTTCCTGACACACTGCTCTAGGACCCCTGCTAGTGTCAGGATAAGTACCATCCCTGAAACCACCCTCCACTCTAAAGCACTGCAAATAGGACAACATGGGAAGGCCAGTCAGTTGGTCTCTTGTGACAAGTCATACCTGAAATAATACAAATAAGAACAGACGTAAGCAAACACTCTGTAATCTCCGAGTACTCTACAGTGAACAGCAGTGAAGCACATACCACTGTAATACTCCCGTCTTGAGATCCAGCTGACTCAAGTCTATCTGAAGCTGCAACAGAATGGCAATGCGAATTTAGTCATTTCTGTGTAAAAATGTCTCTGGTGTTGTTATCTGACTGATGACATGATGAATACCTTGCCAAGAAGCTCTTTTTCACGACTCATGAAGGAAACGCTGTTCTTGACAGACATTTCGAGATGTTTCTGCTTAGCTTCTTCAAGTGACATGTTAAAATCAAATCTGTAGAAGCAAGTGAAAGATTCTGAACATTAGTCTCTCTGTGTCATCAGTGATTTGATGAAGGTTCCTACTAACCTCTCATTGAACTCAGGTTTGAGACTTTTCTTCTTAACACTGGTCTTTCTTTTGGTGCTCCGGTTCTTGTCCGGAAGTAGAATAAATGAGATATAAGTATCTGGAGGATCCTTAGAGTAGGACGGCAAGTTCCTGTGCAAGAATACAGAATTATGACGAAAATATATGTTTATGTATTTAATTATATATTTTGAATATTTTATATATACATACAGTAAATGTTAATGTTTTATCTATACATATATTTAACATATATGTATTTATATTTAACAAGATATATTAGTCATTTTTATGATTCAAGCTATTATATTATATTATATTATATTATATTATATTATATTATATTATATTATATTATATTATATTATATTATATTATATTATATTATATTATATTATATTATATTATATTATATTATATTATGCAGAAACTGACATGTTCAGTAATTGGTAGGTTACCAAAATAAAGTAAGTTGTTTTTTTACTGGTCACATTTATGTAGCATTAAGGTGTAAATATTTGATCGGTTTTCATTTCAAGTGAGGGAACTTGTACCTGCAGGCATGGACGGTAATAACCAATCGGTTCTCCTCAGATAAATAGGCAACAGAGAGTTTCACCTGGGCCTTCATGGTTGAACTGGCATCCTCGCCTCTGTATTTACATCCATCCACACAAATAAACCAACATGTATGTCAATGTCACTTACTGTTTGATTCTAAAAATACTGTTGCAAATAAAATACAGCTCCTCTTGAGCTCACCCTTGGACGGACACATTTCTGAGTCGCAGCTCAGGATTGGCTGCAGCAGCTGCGTCTCCAGCGGGGATGACAGGACTTGAATCCTCTGCATTTTGAGCCAACTTGCTGTCTAGGAGCTTTTAAACAGACAGGACGTTTTTATTTTATTTGAACTTGATTTATTTTTTCTTTTATGCTTGCCAAGGCTGTCTTTATAAGATTCACTTCATCGTGGCTGAATGTAAATGTGTCCTGCTGCTCAGCACATGTTGAATATGTGTGTGTCTTCTAACCTTGAGTTCAGCTCTCAGCAGAATCTGACTTTCAGGCATGGCTTCATCCAGACTGAACCAGCGGTCCAGCACCAGATCCTTCTGATCCAGCAGCTCCCTCACAGGAAGCCCAAGAGAGCCCAGAGCCTGACCCCAGCTGTGAGAGAGCTACAAACACACACCAGATTCACATAAAACACACTCCAGGCCAGACAACTTTATGGAAAGACGGTCTCTCTGACATACATTCACACCTTAAAATAAATAATTACTGTAAAAAAGTTTCTCACTTTGACTATAAGTGTGTCTTCTGATGGATTACGAATCAGGAAATGAAAAGCTTCATGCCACTGTGGAGAAGTCGAGGGATTGACCACCTTGTGAGAGAAACATGATTCTTTTGTGAGTCTTCGATATTTGAATAACATCAGCATAAAAGCACCAGGATGTGAGGGTCTTACTTTGGTCCGGCGGGATACGTTTTTCAGAGACACTTCTGCTCCTGCTTCCGGCTCTTTCCCGCTCTTTTTTAACTACAAACAACAGTACGTTTTCAATGCTGGGTGATTCTGATATCTTCAGTTCATTGAAGCAAAGTCAATCCTAATTAAGTAGTGAATAATTGAAATATTTGAATGAAAATAAAAAGAAACTCACAGGCAGACCATGTGCTCTCTCAACATACACAAAAAGCAGCGCAGCAGAGGGAACTATTTTATTGAGGTAAGACTGCCGATAGTTGTAATGTAGGATCTGAATGCAAATTCATAAAAAAAGTTGCTATGTTAATATTTATTGAATTCACATGAACAATAAAAGTATATATTATAAAAGCACATTACCTGTTCAAGGCTAGTGGGATCTGAAATTTTAGGCAACCATTCCAACACAAGATGAAGTCGTCCAGACTTCACATCATTCAGAGTATACCACTGCACCAGGACACAGGCATAAACAGGCAGATATAGAAAATATAAAAAAAATCTTAATGAATGTTATATTTAGAAACAAACATGCACTGAGAGCCTCACCTGATCAGTAAACTGAGCGCTGATGAGATCTTCAAGACTCACTTTAACCCTGCAACCAGATAATAAATCACTGCAGGAACCATACTGACATTCATCCACAGAAATGAGAAACTGATACTTTAGATGCACAAACTTTTTAACACACAGCCTTACCTGACACTTTGAAACAAACTAGAGATCACTAGCATACACATATATACAGTCTAATTGGCTTTTATGTCATTCACTTCCCTTAAGGCCATCTGTCTTCACAGTGTAACTCACTATGTCATCAACATTAAAATACATATTAGGCCTGAGCAAAATAGAAATACATGTATCTTTAAAAGAAACATTGTGACAATCATTAAATGAAGGGATATATGTTATGTGCTATGAGATCAATAACATCACACAGGCACTATTACATTTGATAGGTGCTTTTTTTTAACCATTTAAATAATAAAGTCTCATAACCTTGCCTCTGTCACACAAATTTTAAAGAAACTGTTAGGATTTTTTGTAAAGAATCTTGCTCAGTTTAAGGTCCTGTTAGTGTTATTAGTTAGCGGCAACAGTTCCTCTTTTGAACTTTCTATTCATTATTATAAAATCATCTTTAAAAATGTATCATGGTTTCCACAAAATATTAAGCAGCACCACTTTTTGCAACATTGATGATAAGAAGAAATGTTTCTTGAGCACCAAATCAGCATTAGAATGATTTCTGAATGATTCTGTGACACTAAAGACTGGATTAATGGCTGCTGAAAATTCAGTATGCAGGAGTACATTACATTTTACTTATTTTAAATCATAAAAAAGGACAATATTATTGTTTATAATGAAGTTTTAATCAAACAAACACAGCCTTGGAGAGAAATGAGAGACCTCTTTTAAAAACATTTTTTAAAGTAGTTAGGTTGCCCCTTCACCTGCCAAGGAAGTCATCCTGATCGATGTCTTTATCATAAAGGTCAAACTCCACCTCCTGACCTGGCAGCTGGGTCAAGATCACCTATATTCAAGCCAGGTATACATTAAAATCAAATTGGGACACTTATTTTCCAGAAAGGAATGTTTGAACATGTTTGCAGCAAAGAAGCAATGACTATCAAAGCAAAAACCAGCAAGACGAGATGAAATCCTTCTGTTTTAAGAAAGAAGCCACATCCCTCCACATCTCACATGAGATCAATTAGCATGCATACCTCATACAGTTCATTCCAGACGGGGTTGAGGTTCTCTTCGATGACCTTACTCTTGAAGGCCAGTCCCCCCACTTGGATCTTCACATACGGGTCACTCTTTCCCTCCCCCATGTCCTCAGCGACAAGACTCTGGGCTTCTACCAGGTGAATCCGCAGGACACCCTATATTGAACATGTGATAATTACAGATATTGCTTACTTCAGTTTTTTCAAAGGGTATCAAGATCCACTGAACAAGCTCACCTCAGATGCAAAATTGCCATCTGGGCTAGTGTGCTCGGGAAGTTTCGGGGTGGGGGTCAACCCTGGAGACACTTCTGATTCATTATCTCCTTCCCCGGGTAATGGAGACACAGGTTTTGTAAGGATGGCTTCTTCATTCAGCCACAACACCTGAAACAAACATCTCCTAAATTAAGTGTCCTCAAAGTTTTTTAATAACCAAAATCATTCAATCTTACCCTCAGCATAGCTGTGATGTAGATACGGCTGGCCGGTCCGGACTTTTCCAGTTGAAACCACTGATCCATGCTGAGCTCAGCGCTGGAGAGCAGACGGGACAGAGGGATAGACAAAGTGCCCAGACTCAAAGCCTTGTCATCATCCTTCACCTGGGACAAATGGAAGCAATCACAATGAAGAAAGGCTGTTTACATGTATATATAATTAAATTAACACTTTGAAAGGATATTATTCCATTTACATAATTAAGAGTAAATTAGGTTTAAATTAATAACACTAGATTTAATATTATACAATCATATTGATTATACCTGGATGTCGATATCTTGTTTGCGTGGGTCCTGTATAAAAAATGTAAAGGCTTCCTCCCATACTGGATTATTATTCCCATACACCGTCTGGATTATTAATTATGAGAATATATGAGACCGAGTGACTGCAAAAGGCATGAATATACCATACGCTTTACACATGATGTATAACAAGAAGAGTGACGTCATACCTTGCTCTCTTTGGTGGTTTCCTGTACAGAAATCTGCACCATGGGGCTGGGATCCTTATTGCCTTTCTTGAACTGAACAGAAAGACATCCAACAAAATAACATCAACATTTAAAACACTTTCAACAAAACAAGAAATAGTGAAAGAAGGGCAACAGAACTGCAGAATACAAACTTACAGGTAGATCTTGTGCCCGGTCCAGATAAACAGTCAAAATGGCAGCAGAAGGAGGATGTGCTGTTTTACCGCACACCGTTATGTTTTTATTCCTCTCCAGCACCTACATTTAATAAAAGGGGAAAGTCTGGAAGCGAAGGGAGAATATGAACAAATATAACATTTTTTATAGTCTGTCAGGTGAGATCTTACTTCATCAAGGCGCTCTGCAGAGGGCAGCAGAGACAGCCATTCTAGCTTGAGATGAACCTGACCTGATGCCACATCCCTTAAAGTGTACCACTGAAACCAGAGCGAAAAGCTTTAAATTACTATTTTAAACAAAACAGACTGCATCGGTGAGAAACAGAAAGAGTGGTGAAATAAATATGATTGCCACTGATTCCAAAGACATAATACAGAACAATAATTGTAAGGTCTCTTGGTGTAAGAAATCAATTAAAGAAATTATCAAATTAACTAAAAATAAATATATATGTAAAAAAAAAAAAGATGTACCTCATCCAAAAGGACTTCTGTCTTTACTATACCTAAATCCAGCTTCATTCTAAAAAAGGTGACACAGAGACAGAGGAAGACAAAAAAAAAAAAAACGTATATAATATTATAGAAATAAAGATATTAATGTTCATATTTTTATAATTCTTATGTTATTGATTTCTGTGAGTGTTTTACCAAATCCTGGTCCTTATAATGATACTGCTTTTGCTTTTAATGTTCCTGCTGGTTCTAAATCGAGATAAGGATGGTTTTATTCATATTAATGTGAGAAGCCTAAGGAGGTTGTATTGTTCATAAGGCCGATAGACCCAAAAATGGGAGGGGGTAACAGTTTATGTTAAGGATATTTTTGAAGTTAAGGTGTTACTTTATGAGTCATTGGTTAAACAAAATAAAGTATTAGCTTTAAACTGTATTGTCTCTAATACCTTACAATTTACTGTGGTTGGTTGCTACAGACCTCCATCAGCTAATGATGATGCTATTTCCTCTTTGAATTACAAGGAGCTTGTTCTTCTGGGTGATTTGTGATATACTCTTAATTTTTCAGTTAGTTGAGACAGCTGCTAGACCTAACTTGAAAGATTACAAAAAGTCAACATTAATTGATCTAATTTTACCTACGTTACACACAAGTATTCTCTGGCTTCCGAGATGCTAATGATGTTAGTGATCATTGAGTCATTACCACAGTCTGCGATACCTAAGCAGAAAATGCTATTCAGGATTGGGATATGATTTTCCTTATCCCTGACATTGAGTCTGCCTAGAAATATTTTGATGAAGGTTTTACAACTATCATAAATAGGAATGCACCATCTAAAAAAATTAAGTTAAAGGCAAGGATAATCCATGGTTTTCTGAAGCACTAGCTGTTCTTATTCATGAGTGGGATGCTGCTTAATTTTTTTTAGATATACCTTATTTTTCGGACAATACGTCGCACCTAAGTATAAGTCGCATCAGTCCAAAAATACTCTAGAGGGGAAAGGAGCACTGAGCAATATAGAGCGCCCTCTCGCGGATGTGGACGGTAATAATTCCCACCTGACTATAAGTCGCAGGACCAGCCAAACTATTAAAAAATATTTATGTTTATACGGTAAACATAATTATTCATTATAAGTTATTAATTAAATAATACCTTCCAAGAAAGTCATCCTGGTTAGGATCTTTATCAAACACCTCCAGCTCCAGCTCCTGACCAGGTACTTCATGAACAATCACCTAACAATCATGCACGCACACACACACACACACACACACACACACACATATATACAGAGTCACACACAAATGCACACATGCACAGATATAAAATATGTAACAAACGTCAAGTGATTGCTGATTTAACAGCAATGATGTTTCAAAACATCTTTAAGATCTGGAATACATAATCTTGCAGTGAACAGATATTTCTCTGAGCTTGTGCTTTTGCTCAATGCTCATCTGATCTCAGCACATGATAGTCACATACAACACTACCACATTCTGTGTTTTTCTTGCTGTTACAATCAGTTAAAAGAGTCACAACTCAGTAAACATCAACAAAGTGTTAGCTTAAAAAACCACAGCTTCCCTTTCTTCAGAAATGTGACACTTATTTCAGCAACCACACTGATCACGTTACCCATACACATCTTTTTCTGACCTCGTACATCTCCCTCCACTGAGGATTAAGGTTGTTTTCGACATGTTGGGAGGTGAAGGTCTGTGTGCCCACCCGTAGCACTGCATATGGGTCAGACGTCCCAGATATCAAACCTTTCATTTGGAAATCCTTGGGAACAAGATTTTCTGCTTCCAGCAAGTGGATACGCACTATACCCTGTGGGAAAACCCAAACAAGTGTAAGCAGAGGTCAAGAGGTGTGCCTTAAAGGAATAGGTAACCACAAAAAAAAAATTGCAGAACATTTACTCAGCCTCAGGCCATCCAAGATGTAGATGAGTTTGTTTTCTCAAAATTTAGCATAATATCTCTAGCTCACCAATGGCTCTTCTGAAGTGAATGGGTGCCATCAGAATAAGAGTCTAAAAAGCTGATAAAAACATCACAGTAATCCACAAGTAATCCAGATGACTCCAGTCCATCAATGAATGTCTTGTGAAGCAAAATGCTGCATGTTTGTAAGAAACAAATCCATCATTAAGACAATTACACTTAAAACTGTCACGTCTGGCCAAAATACATTAATAATATGATAATCTGTGCATATTTCTCAAATGAGATTACTATTTCACTTTAACAGTTTGAAGTTAAAATCATCTTAATGATTAAGCTTTTTGTTTCACAATGGACTGGAGTCATGTTGATTACTTGTGAATTATTGTGATGTTTTTAATAGCTGTTTGGACTTTCATTCTGACGGCACCCATTCAATGCAGAAGATCCATTGGTGAGCAAGTGATGCAAGATTTCTCCAGATCTTTTCCCACGAAGAAAAAATCTCCATTTACAAAATCGACATTTTAGATGGCCAGAAGATGAGTCAAATTTCAGCAAATTGTCATTTTTGGATGAACTATTCTTTTAATTAGCATATGTAATTATGTAAATGACATCAGGCCCTTGCAGTTTGAAGCAGCTACACTGTACAAGCATGCATGATGAACTATGGAGAATTAAAGTACATTTGATGGATCTTGAATAGTTAAAATAAAAAGGTTAACATATTTAAACACTCTATTAAAGCACAGTGAAGTGTTACCCGTGGGAGAGGGGAACGAAGCTGTGCTACGTGCAGATTGGCCACCAAAGGAATAGTGAGACGATTAGGGAGAACCATGAAAGAGGCGATTGCATCCAATATCATAGTGTCCGACATGGCACTGAAAATAAAAGCAAGAGGTTTGTACAGAGAAAACAGGACACAAGAGCCACAAACAAAATACATTTAAACTATTTAAAGCATGGCTTTCTGAGAGATTATTATGAGTAAAGCTATGACAAATATGAATGGCTGCATGTTTCCCTGCTTTATTTGAATAGAGGGAAGCTCAGAAGTCTTTAAAGAATCAGAACAGTGATCTACTGATTATAAATGAAGCACATGAGAAGAGAGAGTTATTGTACAGGTGCATCTCAATAAATTAGAATGTCAAATTGGGAAACTTATGTTTTAAAGGTCCCATGACATGAACATTTCACTTTATGAGTTTTTTTTAACAGTAATATGAGTTCCCCTAAACTGTCTATGGTCCCCCAGTGGCTACAAATTTCGATAGATGTAAACCAAGCCATGGGTGTCCTGCTCTGCCTTTGAGAAAACGAGAGATCAGACGGCCCGATCTGGAATCTTCCCCATATGTCGTCATAAGGGGAAAGGTTACCTCCCCTTTCTCTGCTTAGAATCAAGCCAGTGACTAAACGATCAACTTCACATTGTTTCTCTTAGTGGCACAGCATGAAACAAATCTGTTATTTAAATTGTGATTTAATTACAGAGAGCGATCAAAGAATGCTCCCTTTATATTGTTCGGAGAGGTCAACAATCACACATCGCGAGTATATCTGCACACTTGCCCAAACTGCCGTTATAATGAATGACGCTGTTATGCTGCACAACGAAACTCTTACTGTATTCATGTTGATATTGTGTTTGCTGTTAGTTGTGGTGAAAGCATTTTGTGAGAGAAAATGCGTTGTTATGATGAGACCACTGCATTCACGCGATAAACAGACTCTGTCTACTCAATGCTCAGTAATCAACACTATAATCAACACTTCCGTGATTCGTTAATCTCGACAGCTGTAATAGTAAAAAAACAAAAAAAATGTAGTAAAGGTGATTTGAGAGGGGTTCCACATGTAATTTACGAATGAAAAGATGTCAGCCAATCACAACCGCTGTCGTTTACTCTGAGTCTCACAGCAGATAGCCCCTTCAAACAGAGCATTAAAGCCAGAAGGCTAAAATCAGGATATAAAAATGCCTTTTATTTCTAAATTTTAAATGTATAAATCATACTAACAATATAAGTACACCTCAGGAAACATTAAAAAAAAATCCACATCATGGGACCTTTAAAGTCTGCGTGAACCGGAAGTTGCAAACGACTTTTCTCCAGTGTTGTGACGTATTTCCGAGAGAAACGGAATGAGGAAGAATAGTGGGCGTGGCTTTATTTTCCAACTAGCACCTGATTGGTGATAGCACGTCTCAAGAGTTATCCCTCCTTCCTCGAAATGTAAAAATTTGATTAAAGATTACGAAGCCAAAAGCTTTTGTGTGAGGATTGACTTGCATGGATGAATTTTCACCACAAAACAATCAATTTAGGCAAACAAATAAATATGGTCAATTTTGATTTCAGTTGGACTTTAAATAAATTCAGTGCACACAGGCTGAAGTAGTTTAAATCTTTGGTTCTTTTAATTGTGATGATTTTGTCTCACATTTAAGAAAACTTTAAATTAAAATACTTCATAAAACCAATAAAAAAATGACTTCTGGAAAGTGTTCATTTACTGTACATGTACTCAATACTTGGTAGGGGCTCCTTTTGCTTTAATTACTGCCTCAATTTGGAGTGGCATGGATGAGATCAGTTTGTGGCACTTCTGAGGTTGTATGGAAGCCCAGGTTTATTTGACAGTGGCCTTCAGTTCATCTGCATTTTTTGGTCTCTTGTTTCTTATTTTCCTCTTGACAATACCCCATAGAGGTTCAAGTTTGGAGAGTTTGCTGGTCAGTCAAGCACAACACCATGGTCATTTAACCAACTTTTTGTGCTTTTGCACTGTGGGCAGATGCCAAATCCTGCTGGAAAATGAAATCAGCATCTTCAAAAAGCTGGTCAGCACAAGAAAGCATGCAATGCTCCAAGATTTCTTGGTAAACGGGTGCAGTGACTTTGGTTTTCAAAAAACACAATGGACCAACACCAGCAGATGACATTGCACCCCAAATCATCACAGACTGTGGAAACTTAACACTGGACTTCAAGCAACTTGAATGGCTATGAGCTTCTCCACCCTTCCTCCAGACTCTAGGACCCTGGTTTCCAAATGAAATACAAAACTTGCTTTCATCTGAAAAGAGGACTTTGGACCACTGGGCAACAGTCCAGTTCCTCTTCTCCTTAGCCCAAGTAAGACGCCTCTGACGTTGTCTGTGGTTCAGCAAATTCCTTGACACTTCTGTGTGTGGGGGCTCTTGATACCTTGACCCCATCCTCAGTCCATTCCTTGTGAAATTCACTCAAATACTTGAATACATTTTTCCTGACAATCTTCATTAAGGTTACGGATCTCTCGGTTGGTTGTGCACACTTTTCAGCTTCTCTGGCAATAAATGTTTTTGGCAATAAAACCCTCCTTGTGGAGGGTGTCAATGATTGTCAGAACAGCAGTCTTCCTCATGATTACATGAGTTTCACAATTTGAGTTGAATTACTGAAATTAAGGAACTTTTCCATGAGATGCACCTGTATAAACAAATCCAGTGGAGTTGTGGTATATCTAGGGATGGGAACCGAGAACCAGTTCTTCTTCAGAACCAGTGCCCAGCGAATCAATTCCTTGGAACCGTTTGCCTGCTTAACAATTCCGCTTATCGGTTCCACTCATTGTGAATGTTTCAAGAGGTCACACACGCCCTGCATTGTTTTGGTTAAAAATGCAGCAAACATGGCAAGAGAAGCGATCTATAGTTTGAATATTTTTCACATGAAAAGATGACAATATGGTCACTTGCAGGGGGGAACTACCTCCAATATGCAGAAACATTTGGCCACACAGCATGCAATTCATTTGCAGGACTGTCTTGATGCAGGACTTTGATACACTACTACTTAGCGACAAAACAAGTGAGTCAAGCAGCAGCAGAGCTAATGGAACGCCATCTGTTATTAATGCCAAAGCTAACGTGTCTCCAGGCAACTTGTGAGCGCCATTTCATTGTGTAAACTTTTACTATACGGATAATCTCCATTTTTATTGTCCATCAAATTTAGACGATGATAATAATGGACAGAGTCTTGCTGGCTTGGAGGCTGCAGTAAGTATCTCTCGTGCACCTCTAGCTACTCCGTTTAGAGGCAGGAAAGAATAAAATGACAGAGGCGAGGATAAACGAATGTCACTGAGCAGTGACTAAGTTTGTGGTAAAGGTTTTGCACCCGTTTGCCACAGTAGAGGCCACTGCATTTCGGTTGGTTAATTTTCTGTATTTGCTGTATATTGTCCAGCATCATGTATTTTCAAATGAAAATAACAAATGCATGACCAAAATTTGCATGTTTTTATGTCAGTATAGTTCAGTTTTACAAATTTGTACTTATTCCCTCACCAAATGAGAATTGATAAGAGAATCGATAAGGAATCGGATCGATAAGCAATATCGATAATGGAATCTGAATCTTTAAATTCTTATCAATTCCCATCTCTAGGTATATCTGAATCATAAAACCAAAATAGAACAATGATACAAAACTAATGCACTCACTTCAAACAAGGTATGTCTAGTAAATTGGTCAAGCCTGTCCAGTTGATGTCAAGTTTCTATGGTGGAGGGAAGTAGAAACAAAGATTGTATAAAAGAGTGAGATAACATGATGGGTTACAGTAATTAAGATGGAAAATGGCGTACTAACAGGTCTGCGAATGAAGAACATGGTGATGGCTCCAATGAGAGGAACATCTCCAATTAGAGGTTCCAAGATCACCCTCAATCTTCCATGGAACTATAGAGGGAGGGATACTGATTTCAGTCAATGAGTCTTTTGTCCATTATATTTAATGTGTCATGTTGTCCTCCTCCTTACCTGAATGCCTTTCACTCCAGCTTTACAGAAGTACCTTTTCACTTCAACGTTAATCTCCAGATCTCCATCATAACTGCAACACAGCCCAAAGGTTTTGAAAATATGGCTGCTAGGGATTCTCAACTTTTTTTTTTGTCTTAAATGTCTTGCAATCCCCAAGTAACAGAATTAAGACATAAGGTGTGTCCCAATTTGAGTACTTATGCACTCTTTTATTCTTTTTTATAGTATTATCAGTGTGAGTATTGTGTACTCTTTTAATACTTGGATGATGCACTTTAAAAAAAAAAAAAACTTTTAGATCACACAGACAACAAATTATATTTAAATATATATATATAAATATAAATAAAACTCTAATATAATTTAATATAAATTATGTTTTTAGAAATATAATTAAAAATACTATAGAAAATATGTTATAAAAAAGATACAAACACAACTGCAAGGATGTTTGCCAGAAAGAGATCAATAACTACCTGATATAAAGATCCAGTATCACCTGACGCTTATCAAACTCAGTGTAGGCCTTCACCCCAACTACCCTCAAAGCCTATTAAAAAATAAAATAAAGTATAAAGGTTTCTTCAAACTTCTTATTCAGTGGCCTGCATTTTCAAGAAATAGCTCTGATAAGCAGAAATTGAGAATCACATTTAAATATGAGAAACACAAGCAAATAACGCAGTCTTTTATCAAAAAATTGATTTGTATACCCTGTTGCCCAAGTCAACTTTGGTGAAGCTGAGCGTTTGCAGATAAGTGCTGGTGGCTCGGATCAAAGGGGCAACAGTCTCCACCATCAGCTTCTCTAGACATTGTCCAATAAATGGCCAGGCATGCTGCAATATCTATGAGCCGGGACGGATATAAACAATAAGAAATGGTAGAAACGAAATCAAGTCAATGAAGAGATTATTGCTTCATAGCATATATTATATTTAATTTGTTAAAAAGAACTCTTTGAGATCCACAAACATTAGAGCGTTATGTTTTGAAATGAAAGCATGCAAAATGAGTCCAATTTGTCAGTCAAACCTCAGACGGAAACCACAAGGACTGGGTAGGAAAGCCCTAAGAAGCACTTTTTTCTTCTGCTTTACTCAATAACCTCATAGAAATATCTTAATAAAATCCTTTTTAGATTGAGCAGTAATACAAATACTGATTGATTTTCTGTGCAACCACTTAAATCCGTGCTTTTTAGTTTCACACCAAAAACATGATTAAGTACAGTTACAAAACCAGCATCATAACAAATTTGCTTACAATGTGTTTGCAAATGTCATCAGTTCAAGTAACGTGTACTGAGCTTTGAAAACACATCCCACAATCCACCCTTCCTGTTCTCACTGTCTAAACTCAAAAGCACTCAAAAGACAAACCTTTGAAGCCTGAATGTTAACAACAAGTCTAGAGTGCAAGAAAACTCAAGAACAGTCTGTTAAATGTCTGGCCTGGTACTCTGAGAAGCTCTTATATGTGAATAGACTAATAAAATCTCCAAGTCAGTTAGATATTTGTGCTCTAAAGCTAGAAATGATGAAAGAATCCGGAAGATCATGTGGCCATGAGTCTGAAGATTTTCTTCCTGATAAGCTCTCAATGTTTGTGTGGCTTTTTGCCAAACTAGCCACAAAAGTCTGCAAAAGTTTTGTAATTTATTTTTCGGTTTTTAACAAGGTTTCTCAAAGTAGTCTGTGGGTCCTTTATCCCAAAAAAAGGTCTGCTACTCCAGTGGCAACAGAAACACCACTAATTTATTAAACATTATGCAAAGACTGGAGCACTCGCAATAACATTCAACAATATATCTTCAGGGACTGAATTTGAAAACATAAAAGCTGTGCACTCAGGAACACGAAACAGAAACAATGAGAACGGTGGCTGTGGTCACGAGTGCCTTTATGTATTTGAATAAAAAGTTTAATACCTGGTTCATCCACTCAACCTTTTCCACGTCAGGAAAGTTCACCTGTGGAAAAACAAGAGTACACTTTGATGTCCGATGTCAACATACATAACACATCGGTTTTTCATGCAGTTTGCAAGGAGACCTCTTATTTTGTACGCCAAGTAAATACTGTGAATGTCATAAGTTGTTGTTAGCAAGACAGCAGCGTTTTCCAGGGAAGAGATCCGCTGTGCAGCTGCAGGAATATACAGGTCTGACAATTCTTGAAAATACCATCATTCTTGTACAAGAATACTTGTAAATGTTTAAGAAAACACATGTATATGTATATAACGTATAAAAACTTGTAAACTTTGATTGGCGGAGGTGGCTGAAAGAAGCTCTCTTTTTGATGATGTTGCAATACAGGGGCATGATCATGCATTCTGACTAAAGATAATGTTGCAATATAATTATAAATATAGCAACAAAACTATGAGTTCCCTTTTAGCAAAAAAGAAGAAAAAAAGAAACCTTTTCTATGTAAAATCAATGATAATTACAGGAGTGAATCACACATATCCCACTAGTTACAACTGCTGAACTACATATTAATAAACAGGTACTCAACTATTGCGATGAAAACTGATATGGTACCAGCAACTATCTGAATATAACCAACTAACCAAGTATTGAAATTCAGTTACTAGTAAAACTGAAATACTACATAGAATTGAATAGTTTGATATATGAACTAAAAGAAGTCCCCATAAAATTCAATAGAACATTGATTGGGATTAGTGTCTAGCAGCAGGTATGGGTACCAAGTTAATCAAATGATTACATTTAAGTAAACTTAAATCTTCTTGAAATGCATACTGGTCAGTAATCAGGAGTGAAAAATTGTTAACTGAACCACAGACCCCAGAAATTACTATGGTAAATGCAATTTGATACCAGTGACAAATGGAATATTTTCTTGTTATTGGCATAGTAGTGACTACTAGTTATTAATGCACATTAGTCAGCAGTCAGAAGTGAATTGATTATCTGGACTACAGATCTCCATAACATGCAATGGTAAATGCAACTGGTAACAAGTTACATTTTAAATATTTACTTGTTAATGGAATGGTGACTAGTATACGTGGTACAACGTAATTAATATTCTTTAGTTTGTGTAATGCACTATATATTTTCACTAGACTTCTTACTCTTAGACAAAAATGACAAAAGCGAAAATCGCTAATAAATCCTGAATGTCTCTTTCAAGATTTCAGGTGTTGAATGTCTGTGGTGGTGCTGAACTGCTGAAAAATCTGAATGATGCCATCCATTTATGGTGTAAAGTCCCTTACCCATGCCGGGAATTCCCGTCTACTGCCAAATACCCGTGTAGCGGTGACAACCTGCTCATTCTCCACAAAATACATCGCGCTTTGCAGTCGAGCTTGTTTTTCATCGCGACTGTGTTTCCATCCAATATAAACCACGAGACCAAGCAGAACTACACTGATACTGAATCCGAAATATCCAGCCAGGTAGACCGGCAGTAAGGCGCCGAGGTACTTTCCAAAAGACCAGAGAACTGTGACGGCGTGTTTTCCAGCGGAGCTCCGCGGCGGAGGAGAGTCCTCAGCCTCCGGAGAGACAGCCGCCCTCAGATCCGCATCATCAAATGACATTGGCTCTTTCTGCATCAGATCCTTTCTTCTGTGAGCGATTTCAACCGAGACACTACAAATCCACTCTATACCGCTCAAAACGAACAGGTGCTCTACACGTATATTTAAATAAGAACAAAAAAATGACTCATTATTCGTTCACTCTACCAAACACAGCAACGACGTCCGCTCCTTTGCAGCGGAAAGTTGTAGATTTTGTTTGTAAGATGGGCGTGTAGGGGCGTGTTTTGAACGCTTCAGTCCTGCTAACGTAGATTCTTCTTAATCCCAAACCGATAACCTTAGTGTCTGGTTGGGATCATTCATATCGTTATGGTCTTTTAGAAGAACGCATCCATCATTCAGCAATCACTTAAGAAACCGTTGTTATGCTGTGACCAACATAAAAGGCTGAAGGCATGAAAACGGATTTGATTTATTTTTTTTAAATGCTGTACATAAAAAAAATAATATTATATTTATATAAAAAAGCTTCCAGCATACATTTAATGGTTGTTTACATACGCAGGGCTCTCAAGTGTCACGCATTGAGCGTGACAGTCACTCATTTCGGTCTTTTGTCACGCACTCCCGCCACACATTGTATTTCTCACGCAGAAAAACTATTTATAATATATTTAATATCCCGCAGCGCCCAAAAGTTATCTGGTCGCGCCGCTCTCACTATGGAAACCGGCAGGAATAAAGCGCGTCTCCCCTGGAGTTCTTAATCGAGCCTGCCACTTATCAGCCAATCAAAAAAAAAGAAATAGGCTACACAATAGCCAATCAGAAAATAGCACTATTGTATCTGAGTAAGATTTAACGCAACAACCAATGAAAAAAAAAGCGGAATTGGAATCCTGGAATTGTTCACCATCTTCCTCGTTCACCCACAGAGGAAACCACTGGAGCTCCGAGCATCACTTTGAGCACAAAGTAATGATCTCCTGTTACAACAAATTCACAACTTGTTTGACACAAACAATGACAACTTGACTGCTGTCAGAGAATGTTTCCCAGATAATTAGCATCAGTTTTTCATGAGTATCTGTTACTTAGCCAACAGTTTTACAGCCTGTTCACTGACAACATCTGCTCAGAACAAGTAACCTTAGTCTAGGCCTAGTCATATTTTCGTTATCACACGATGACCGACATATTGTCACCTTATAAATATATCTCTCTCCAATAGGCTTAATAATTTTATTAGCACTAAATTAATTAAAGTGTATTGCATAGTCGATGTTATAGGTCACTTTTAAAATCATGTCATATTTTATAATTATATAATCCTGGCCATGGATGCATTAATCGTTGCATCTGTCTTTTTATAAATTTTTATCAAGTTTTATAATTGGAAATTGAATAAACACTTTGTATTTTGTTTAATTGTCAGTGTCATGTTTCAAATATTTTCTTCTGGGGGTTGGGGGTTCGACTCTTGTCTGTCTTCAAAACTTGATAGCCCTGATACCGTCTTGTGCCAACGAGTGCGGTGTACTTACACGCAAAAAACTAATGGTGCAGAAAAAGCATTTTGTTTAATGAGGGGTAAGCTATTGCAAATAAACATTTGTCCATTAACTCTGACTAAATTACGGAAAAACCTGCACTGCTGCCAGACCACTGAAGGCAACCTGCTCATCTGAGGTCAAGTTGCTGCTCAGATTCAGGGCCAGTTGCATAAACATAAACCCTGCCTTAAGAACCAGCTTGACCAACTAGCAATTAGCCAAAAGATAAGTCTCACTTTTCTGATTAAATTTGAGCTGATATAGAAGAAAACTTAGATGGCTCTTTTCCAAGACTAGTCTAGGCAGTTTATGCAACCAATAAAGTTTAGAATCAATTCAGTATTTTCACCATTTTTTCCCAGAAGATCTTGTATGCAAGTTAAAAAAAACCTGATTTTAAAGTGTTAATAGCTGCTGTCCATGGTTACTAGTTTCTGCAAGTTTGGAACTTGACTACACTTCTATATTTACTGGGCGTTTTCTCAGATCATGCACACACTGAAGACATGGCAGGTAAGTATGATTCTTGCCAAGCCTCGTTTTATGGCATATTATAAAATGTCCCTATGTAGAAGTAACAAGACTTAAAAGCTAAATGTTAAGACTAAAATAAGATGCTCTAAAATCCAAACGCCACAATCTTTCCAAGATTAACTTTGAATGGGAAAGAGCAGCATGCACAAATATACAACAGTAGCAATGGCAATAAAAGCCCTCTAGCCCTGGGCAGCTGTGGCCTTATGGTTAAGAGTTGGACTTGTAACCCAAAGGTCACAGGTTTGAGTCTTGTTGCTGGCAGGAGTGGTGCAGGTCACTACAGATATTGTGCAGGTCAACATGATTGCTCCTGAAAATACCTTGCTTTGATATTACTCGTTGATAATAAATAGAACCCAGTTACACAATACAAAAGAACAAGTCAGGCAAAAGTATTTAAACCAAAAAGATTTATTAAAGACATTAAACTTGCTGAGCTGACAGGTCTAAGGAATGTCCAAAACAGTTCACATGGTCCTCAAGACCAGGATGCTTCTGCAGAACCAGGTGATGGAAAACCAAATCCTCATTCAGAAGCAGACCTCAGATGGTGGATGTGTGGAGCTTCAGTTGGGCTTCCAGCGGACTCTTGCAGAGAAAATTGAAGTGGAAGAGCACTCTCAGCTTCAGCAAAAAGGGTCCAGTTTACTTTGACCTCTGCCTCATCTTTCTCCTTTTACGCTTCAGCCTTAAAAAATAAAAAATAAAAAATCACATGGATTCAGTCACTTCACGTCCATTGCAATACAAAATAATGAAATATGTAACTCCTAGGTTTACAAACGTACCTGCGCATACGCTTCTTTCGCCACTGCAGAAGTAAACCATTAATAAAGGGGAATTAGATACGGTTTAAACATAGTAATTCAAAACTACACGTGTATTAGCAGCTAGCGCCACTGCACAACATGGTCCTTCAGACGAAATAGTTTTAAGAAACCAATAGGCAATAAACATTTTACATTGTATATTACAAAAGGGTTAGTGTATTTAAGTCAATCATGATAATGGTTTAACTCGCAGCAACTGCAAGCGTGGTTACAATATTCCCTGCGACAAAGTGCGTTAGCGAGCTAGCACAGTAGGCCTCGAGTAACGTTACATAACACTACCAAATAAGAAAATAAAAATATAGAGCCTTAGGTATTTTACTTGACATAGTTAAATAGTAAAAGTAAACTTAAAATATTCAGCCAAATCCCAACAAACTACTAAGTTAGTATAATAAATACTGCATTAGCCACCAACATGCTATCAAGACTAGCCAGACAGCGATAATCTATTTATCATGTATAGATTAAAAAAGTACTTACCTTCGCTCTCATGATGAGAAGATGGTTCTGTAAATAAACAAATACAGTTAGAGATGTAGATGGATGGTGCGTGAATGTCTTAGATTACTATGGATTGTATGAGAGGTTAACACAACATCAGCAAGAGCTAGTTCCTCACCTCGACAAGCGATAGCAACGACTCCAAGAGAACGTCATACGGGAGACGGCCTCTTTTATACGCCTCGCCTGCGTCATTTTCCAGCGCCTATAAAAAGAAACGTGCGCTACATCTGTCGATAATTATTATTTTTTTTTATTTTTTTTGGAAAATGCATCAACGTTGTACTCCATGTTCAATTCATGTTGTAAGTTTGACTGAATATGATTACAATATGCCTTGTTATATGTTTGATTTATGAATCTTTAATTAAAAAAAAAAAAAAAAAAACCTCTGTCGATAATTTTTTATTTTCATCAAATTTATACAGCAGTGAAAATTTCTTAGTGTTCACAGTGTACTTGGCTTTTTTTGCACATAAATTGTGACGCACAAGCAGTGTTATAAGAGAATGTCTGAAATAAAAAGTACAATTAAATTAAAATATAATTGTAAATTATTTTGTAATATAAGCCTATTAGTAATATATACTATTATTAGTCATATATCAGGTTATAATTAATCAATCTTCAATGTTAATTAACAGATATAAGTATCTGTTCGTTTTATATCTAGAAATGAGCAAGCCATGAGGGCTGACTCTATGGCTAGTAAAATGATGAGCAACAATATTACTGACTTTTGGAAGGAGGTGAGGTCCCTCAATAACTGTAAATCTTCCCTTCCTTGTACTGTTGAAGGAGTCTCCGGAGAAGATAATGTTGTTGAAATATGGAGACAGGACTATAGCTCCCTCTTTAATTGTTTAAAACATGATCCACATGTGGAGGACTCTGCTATCAGTAATGAATCAATAATTATTCTGACACATGAGGTATTTGGTGCCATATGGAAATTACCTAACAATAAAGCATGTGGTATGGATTCAATAACTGCAGAGCATCTGAAAAATGCCAGTCTTAGGCTTGCTTCCCTTTTAGCAATCAACTTTACTGGTTTGTTGATCCATGGCATACTTCCATATTCAATGTTATCTATTCTGCATTTCCCAGTTATTAAGGACAAAGCTGGAAAAGTTGGCTGCCTGGATAATTAGCATTGGCTAGTATTTTATCCAAGGTAATGGAAAGAATCCTCCTAAGGAATCTTGTCCCCTTTCTTATTTAATTTATATATGGATGAACTGCCAAGGAGACTTAATGGTTGCAACACTGGCTGTATGATTGGTGGCATGCTGGTGAATCATCTTATGTATGCAGATGACCTTGTTACTTTTAGTCTGAGTAGTGCTGGGCAGCAGGAGCTTCTTAATATATGCTCTGATTATAGGGTGGAATTTGATATAAAATAAAATTCCAGCAAAAGTTCTGTTTTAATATGCAGAACGAAACTTAAAAAAATTGCTTAAATTTCCTGTGTTCACGCTAGCCAATAATTTTCTTGAGGTCTGCAAAAAGATTAAATACCTTGGTCATTGTATTGCAGATGATATGAATG
Source organism: Carassius auratus (assembly GCF_003368295.1). Taxonomy (NCBI): domain Eukaryota; kingdom Metazoa; phylum Chordata; class Actinopteri; order Cypriniformes; family Cyprinidae; genus Carassius; species Carassius auratus. Next base: position 28,428 of record NW_020524029.1, on the reverse strand, counting down.
ATGATGATGACATATGCAGACAGTGTTATAAGTTATATGCACAGGCAAACACCATAGCACGTAAGTTTAGTTACTGTTCTACTCGAGTTAAAGTGGCTCTGTTCAAAGCTTATTGTACACCACTCTATACAGCCCAGGTCTTCTTACAAAAAATCTAGCATGCAGAAGTTACAGGTTGCCTACAATGATGCAATGAGAATTTTACTCAAGGTTCCCAGAGGAGGGAGTGCTAGTCAGTTGTTTGTATCTGTAGGAGTAACCAAACTGAAAGCACTTTTAAGAAATTTGATGTTTAGATTTATGCAACGTCTGGATGAGTCTACTAACAGTATCATGTTGGCACTCTCAAATCCCTTAGTGAGTTGCTACAGGTACACATCCAGACTGAGAGTGCATTGGCTGAAATGTCTGTATGTATTTTAATTATTGTATTTGCTTTTTTCTTACTGTTTGTTTGTTTTGATCTGTCCTATCTTGTGTGGCTTTTGGACATGAATCTGGCAAATAAACTGAATTGAAAATTGAATTGTGTGTAAACTCAGTAAATGTATATTTCACAGGAATTTGGTGAACAGAAATGGAATCCCTGAATCTTGTAACTCCAGCTGCTCCTCATCCTCATGAACTGCTCCGTTCACATCTGCAGTCCTCGTGCCTCCCTGCAGCAGGTGAGCAGGAACCCTGGCCATCTGTCGTGTTTTCAGTCAGTAGAAAGGTTTCTTTAATTTACCAAGTTTGTATAACTGTGACCATTAATTGCCTGCTGCCTGTAAACTGGAAGCGTCTTAAGAACTGTTCCACAGGTGCAAATGCATATAACTGTTTATTGAACAGGTATGAAAAATATTGTTTAAACCCTTTCCAGTAAAGATATTTTAAGCTTATTTGTATTTAACAAAAAATTCTGTAAAATACACGTTACTTTTTTTTGTTGCTGAGTTTACAAAAACTGTGAACCTTCAACACATTCTGTTGAGGCCTTTCCATGTTGATTCACAATGGGCCCAATAAGTATTTGCACACTTGGGTCACTCTTAAAAAGGTGTGAATGTTTCACAAGCACACCATTTAAACAAAACATTTGTCAAAAATAAATTAGGCTTACAGCTAAAAAAAAAAATTCAACTCTCATGCCATCAAGCATTGTAGACAATGTTCATAGTTAATATGAACTAAACTTGTGGATACTCTACGAGGACACCTGTGTGAACTAGACAGGAGATGACTCTGTCAATCAAGTTTAATTGTTTTAGGACCAGTTGGTTAACAGTTAAATATATTATCTAAATAATTCTCAGTTAAACCACTAAAAGGTACATCATTGGTTTGCAGATGCCATTGGGTTTGACATTTCGTCTAGTGGAATTCACGTAATTTTTACTTTTTGAAGCCACTGTATATCAAGGCTGCTTTATTTTGATGAATTCATAAATCACTATTGTCTAGATGGTAAAGTTATCCACATGGCAAGTTTGAGATGAACTGATAAACTGAAATAAACCAAGCTCTGATCCATATATTGGCTAATTAAATTTATTAAATGTATGTTTATAAAATGGCAGGATAATTTGGTCAGTCAGTTTAGTCAAACACTGGTTTCAGAAGTCAGACCAATAAACTGAGAGGAAGATCAACTTAGAAACAGGCTATGGAAAATCATCTTTATTATTCGGGAAATACTAGAAAATGAATGCTGAATGTCATTAAACAGAAATCAAAGCTTACCAAATTGTTGAACAGTGCATCCATTGCAGTTGTTTTGCTATATTTAAGTCGTAGTGAGGCAGTTACCACTCCAAAAATTCATTACAGGTCATCAATACAAATTATGATCATTTCCCAACTGACAAAAAGTCAACCTTTAACAGACATCAAACAGGGATCTCATCTGCATGGACACGAATGGCACTTTGTAGCAATCCTGCCTAAAGAGTGCCACCATTAAACTTTTATTGTTCATGATGGCTTGTACGATGACAGAGAGGGTCAAAAGAAACCCAGCACTCGCCTCCTGTAAACACGGTTGGATAGTATCTACCTGCTCATCCGTCCACTCTGCTTTCGTTCAAAGACAACCAAACATAAGTAAACTGCACAAACCCTGCAGCAGTCTTATATAACTAATGAGGAGGTATTTAGAAAGACAGAAGGCTCTCAGTGGGGCAGGTCATAATTAGCTTCAACGGTTCTGTTCTTTGGGCTGTGCAGAGGCTCTGTCTGTCAGCTTGGTTGGCAGTGGGAGTCTATGCAGCAGCTTCGCTCTCAGCCTCCACTGGCTGTCCTGTGGCACTCTCCACATTTTTGGATGCCTGGGAAAAGAGAAAAATGATGAAAATATGGTTTCATATTTACAACAAAGTGCCGTTAGAAATTGGGAAAGCAAATGCAGACACAGCAAACCTTCTTTTTCTTCTTCTTCTGTGCTTTGCGGCTGGCTGAGCTTTGCAACAGTGCCTGCAAAAAATAAAATACGTTGCCAATAAATCTTAACTGCAAAAATCAACTGAAGAATTTCATTATATAGTGCAGGATTTTTTATTTTTTGGCAATGACCCATAAAAGTTTGTCCCATGCCTATTTACTTAAAAAAAAAAAAAAATGTAAATAAAGACATTAATGAATAATGAATTATAGTGGATTATAAATTACATTAGGGCTGAGTGTTGACACAAATTTCACTATTCAATTTTGATTAACAAGCGATTATTTTAGATGTATATCTTGTACAACATGGCAATTTCTTTTAAAGAAAAAAGAAAAAATCTCTCAACTAATGCTGTAAAATATATATGAGATTCAGAATGTACATTACTATAAATATTGAAGGTTAAAATGAACTGATTTGTATACAAACACTTAAATTACACTCAATTAAGTTTTTATAATAATAAAGTTACAATTACGTAATTATATATTCTACTTCAAATCATTTTTTGAAATATAAACATTTAAATAGTGGCTGTCATAACTTGACAGACGTATTCAAATAAATTAAATATACTGAAGAAGAGTAAAATTATAATGAACATGTTATATGGTTCATAAATATATATATAGCAAAATGCTCCTCTCTAGAGTAAATAAATAAAAAAATGTTAAAGTAAATGTGGTGTCATGTGACACTGTTTACAATCTGTTAAACATTTGTTAATGTTATTTAATGAAAATAGTTATTCATTGTTCATATTAGTTCAGTGCATTAACTAATGTTAACAAGCACAACTTTTGATTTTAATAATACAAGCGTAAATGTGGAAATTAAGATCAATAAATGCTGTAGAAGTATTGTTCATGCTAGTTCATGTTAACTAATAGTTAATTACTGTTACCTAATGAGCCCTATTGTAAAGTGTTACCAAATAAAAATCCTAATATACCCTCCACACCAGTTCATTATCTTACCTTGAGCTCTGGGTCTTGTACTTCATGCTCAGACTTGTAAAGCTCTGGATCAAAGGTTCCACTGGTGATACGCAGAGGGCCGTTTGCCATGAGAAGCACAGTGAATTTAAACTGCGCTACATATTCACCTTGAAAGAGAAGAAGATGAGACGGAAGGTTTACCAAAGTGACTCAAGACTTTGCTGATGGCACCAAACTTCTAAAATAAGAACAGTCTTTGACCTGGTCATGCGGCAAATGTGCAGGATGCGCTTCTCTGAGCACTGGCGTGACAGGAAATTCATTTTCATTTTCATTTTTATTTAGTGATTCGTTGCAGAGGTTTTAACCTTATCTTCATGCTTCATGAAGGTTTTACATATAAAAATACAACGTTAGGACTGTGGTACTTTGCCTCACCTTCCTTCTCATGCAGGACACTGAAGGGCTGAAGCAGCTCGTGTTTGGCACACTCTACCACTCCTAGTCGAGCTTTACTCTCATCCTCAAATGCCCTGACAGCAGACACCAGAGCACACAAAGACAGAAAGACAAGGAGAGAGACACAAATGGTGGTGAGCGACAGAGGTGAATCGTTTGTTTTGTGCCATGCCCTTTTATTCAAGATAATAGTAACTGATTGAATTAAAGGGTAACAAAACAGCTCCAGGGCTTTTGCAAAAACTAGAGATTGGACTTCCCTTTTTTCCTTAGTCAAGCAGCATAGATTTAAAAAACTTTTCTACTGCACAGACCAGCAAGTTTTATTAAAAGCTTATCTTGCCAGCAGTGATTTACCCCTTTAATAATGAATTTCTTCATTCTTCACTTTTTAAGTGATGGCCCTTCCTTGAAGGTAAGTTAAACTAACTTTTAACTAGTGATAAAAAAAATGTTAAACCTCTACTTGAACCTAAAAAGAGTTACCTCAGAGTAAATGGCATGGCATCAAATCGCCGCTCGACCTCACTAAAGAACACCCTGGAGGTCTTCATCTTCAGTCCATACTGCTTGCTGGGGTCTCGCTTGTAAACAGTGGTCCTCTGCCCGGAGTCTCTAGCCTGCAGGGAGAAAGAGATCAAGGTGTTCAGCTATCAGTAGCATGTTAACGGCAGACATCGAGAGCACAGTGATGTTGAGATGAGTCTTCACCTTTCCCTCTCCAGTGCTAATGAGCACATCCACAGCATACACCTCATGCACTTCAAATTCTGCCTTCTCATGGTCCTTCCTTAGAGCAGACAAAGACAGAGAGCATTTAGCATAGAGAAACAGTCAATCGTTTTCAAAAACAATCTAGAGCTTCGTTTTCCTGACCTCTGCTGGTCGGTGGGGTTCTGAATGATGGTCTTCTCTCCATCAATGACGTGCTGCTTTAACTGATGAGACAGCATGCCTGTGTAGAGAGACAGAAGGAGCTTTAAAAACCGTGTTATGATGCTCCAGCAGTGAGTGAGTTCAGCTTTTGGTCAGCTCACCCTCTATAGCCATGCATTTGAAAGATTGGGCAATCTTGCTCCAGGCCTCCGTGACCTGAGTGTTCTGAGAAAAACAGAAAGACAGGCCGTTGATCCACTATCACTTTCTAAATGTGTTGTATACAGAATCATATTTAAACTAGTATTGTTAAATAATATATAAATAAATAAAAAAATCAGTACTTGAAATAGAAGTATTAGACTAAAAACAACCCAGAAACCTTGATTTGGCAAACTGTCAGTTGGATAAGTTTAAGTACTAAAATGACTAAAACTGAAGTAAAAATAAATGTATCAATTATAATTAAATCTAATTTATTATTAAGTACCATCATCTTCTGAAGATACTGTCCCTTACATGTAGACCAAGGTTATAAGTTGGCCTCCACAAAGGGAATTACCGAATTTTTTGGACTATAAATCGCACTGGACTATAAAGCCGCGTTTCCACCGCAGGAACTTTACCCAGGAACTAGGGACTTTGGGCTGGTACTTGGTGTGTTTCCACAGCAGGAACCAGGAACTAAATAAAGTTCCGGGTAAAAAAATGCCCCTCAGAAAGTCCCTGCTGGCGAGGTGGTACTTTTTCAAAGTTCCGGAACTTTCGGGGGCGGGACTTTGGCGCTAAACATTCTGATTGGTTGAGTTCAACCACCATTTATTCGAATCAACATTTTCAAAATATTACTGTTATTGTGTCATGAAATGTAATTTTAAAAGTATTTCAGGCGAGAATGTAGTTGTTTAAAACTCAAATCTGTGGTTTATTTATAAAGACAGTGCCTATTTAAATTTGCGTTTCGCCGATCTCAGAGACGGTGAGCTCCACTCGATCAGCGGGAGCTCAGTCCTCATGTATCCGCAGAGAGCAGCCTCATCTCGGATAGATCTTCTGATATGTGCCGCTGGCTCTGATGTCTCTTCAGTGGTTAAACATAAAATATAATTCAGCTGCGGGGTAAATCTAACAGGTTTTCTTTGGTCTGTATTCAATTTATCTATATGTTAAAATGAAAATAAAAAAGGCAAGTCTATATAATATTTCGTTTCATTGCAATGGCTGTATATATACACATATCCCTGAACTAAGTACATTTCTGCAGCTGTTATTATGTTTAAATGAAAACGAAAGGAGGCAGTGGTATTTTATATCCTATTTAGTTTTATTGTAAATATACTGAGGGGAAAATAACAGTAGCCAAAGCGATCTGAGTTCACGCAGCATTGGTTGAGTTCAAACACCATTTATTTGGATCATTTTCAAATATTACTGTTATTGTGTCATGAAATGTAATTTTAAAAGTATTTCAGGCGAGAATGTAGTTATTTAAAACTCTAATCTATGGTTTATTTATAAAGACAGCACCTATTTAAAAATGTATTTCGCCGATCTCGTAGACGGTGAGCTCCACTCGATCAGCGGGAGCTCAGTCCTCATGTATCCGCAGAGAGCAGCCTCATCTCGGATAGACCTTCTGATATGTGCCGCTGGCTCTGATGTCTCTTTAGTGGTTAAACATAACATAATTCAGCTGCGGGGTAAATCTAACAGGTTTTCTTTGGTCTGTATTCAATTTATCTATATGTTAAAATGAAAATATAATATTATAATATAATATTATAAATATAATATTTCGTTTCATTGTAATGGCTGCATATACACATATCCCTGAACTAAGTACATTTCTGCAGCTGTTATTATGCTTAAATGAAACCAAAGGAGGCAGTGGTATTTTATATCCTATTTCGTTATATTGTAAATATACAGAGAGGAAAATTACAGGATTCGCGTAGTCGCTGACATCACACTCCCCAGTTGAATGCACGAAGTCAGAACTAACTACCAATGATGCACGTCCAAAATCAGCGTACCTTTTTTTTTATTTTTTATTTTTTTTAAAATCAGCGGTACTTTGTATTGAGAAACGCGCAGACCTACGTCATCAGTCTATTTGCCTAATCTACCCGGTACTTTACACCGTGGTGGAAACGCAGAAAGCAACGGGTCTGGGGGGAAAAAAGTTCCTGGGAAAAAAAGTTTCTGGTACTAATGTTCCGGGTAATTTCGGTGGAAACGCGGCATAAGTCGCATTTATTTAGAACCAAGAACCAAGAGAAAACATTACCGTCTACAGCCGCGAGAGGGTGCTCTATGTCTTCAGTGATAGACTACAGGAGCACTGAGCAGCATAGAGTGCCCTCTCGTGGCTGTAGATGATAGTGTTTTATATTGGTTCATTTCTCTTGGTTCATGTCAAATTCATTTTAATAAATAAGTCGAAGCGGACTAGAAGTCGCAGGACCAGCCAAACTATGAAAAAAAGTGTGACTTATAGTCTGAAAAATACGATATCCGTTTTCATAACAGAGAACTTATGACTTTAAAGGGGTGATTTGACATTGCAAAATAACATTATTTTGTGTATTTGGTGTAATGCAATGTTTACACGGTTTAAGGTAAGAAAAAACACATTATATTATATGAACTATTCTGGAACAGTGTTGTGAATAAACTTAACCACTGATTTCTAGTTACATCCTCTTTTGGAAAGACCAAAGTTTGGCTCTGGCAATGAAACACACAGCATGTCTCCATGATATGGCAGCAGCAATACTACAGCAAGAATAAGACGTTCCGCCTTTCTTTGCATGAACATTGGTGCGGTGTTATGCAAATCTTCCCACACAGTGACATAGACTTGTGGGGGCGTGTTTGAACGAGCTGTTTTAGAAAGGCATGGCTGAGTGTTCACTTTTATTAAGAATATCTCTTTGGGTTTGAGACTTTAATGTTTGTGACTTTATGGATCTTCTGTTTGCACAAACAGCTTTTAACACTACACCACAATGACAAAAGAAAACATGTGATCGCATCATATTACCCCTTTAAAGTAAGATTAAATCATTAATCAGTGTGTTATCCATGGGGAGGCATTTATTAGCTTTTAACTAACCTGATTCCCAGGCTTAACCAGCCGAAGAGCAGCTTCTGCACACAAGTGGGCAGCTTTGATCACATCCGCTTTCCGTCCTGTCACAGGAGCATCCTAGAAGAACAGCAAAGTTAAATGCATTTCCAAAAGAATGAAAAATTAGCTTTGAGGCATTCACTTAGAAGAGAGACATACCTTGCTCGCACCAACCACAATGCTGTGAGCAATATTGGAGATGAAGCCATCCACATGCACTCCAAGGTCACTGAGGAAAAAATGAAACAAAATGCAATACTGAGGAAACGGGATGATAAAAAGATGAAAAATATACTAATATATACTACGTATGTATATATATATATATATATATATATATATATATATATATATATATATGTATATATGTATATATATATATATATATATATATATATATATGTATATATATATATATATATATATATATATATAAATTAAACAGTAATAATACTCACATTTTAACCAAGTCACCATCTTTAAGCGTGTAGTCTGGATCGCTCTTCAGCGGTGAGAAGTGGCATACACAGTTGTTCACAGACACACAGGTGGGAAAGGCAATCCCTGTCACACAAAAATGAAACGTATATCTACTTTTTAAATATACAGTACTTTGACATAAGTTTGGAAACTTCAGGATTTTAAAATGTTCTTAATGAAGTCTCTGATGTTCACCAAGGCTCCATTTATTTGATCAAAAGTACAGTAAAAACAGTAATATTGTGAAATAACCTATTTTTACCATTTGAAATAACTATTTATAAGAAATTACTCTAGAAATGTAGTTTTGTGTTTACAGAAATAAGTGATATTTAAAAATATAAATATATTACAATAGAACACTGATCTATACATTTTTAATACTATTTCACAAAATTACTGTTTTTACATTATTTTTGAGCAAATAAATGCCTTGGTGAGTATAAGAAATTAAAATATTTAGAAATCATATTCTTTCCAAACTTGTCATACTTTATATAAAATAATTTATTTTTAAATATAAAATAAATTGTACGAATAAAATGATAAAATATAATTTTTTCACATAATTACATAGACAATAAAACAACTAACATCTTACAAATTTGAAATAATAATTAAAAAAAAACATTTAAAATCACTGATTACTGTCCCCTCGAAATCACAGATTCAAGAGTGTAATGAATATTATATATCTTTTTCATAAGCATTATTCTTACCTTTCTTTATCTCTTTCTCCTTCTTGAAGACCTTGCCTGTTTCGGCAGCGATGAAAGCGTCTCCTTTCTCGCACAGGCTGAGGACAGACACACCAGGCTTGGCTGCTTCGATGACCACCTTCAAAGCCTCTGAAAGAGAAAGACATTTCACATTAAACAACAAAGTTTCCTACCCAAAGGATTTTGAAGCTCTCCCTAAAGCACTATGTGACATGACCTGATATGAAGAAGATCAGTACACATTAGATCAGTAAGCACTTCTAGTAAAGGAAGTAATCGGAAAGTAATACTGGAAGAATGAGACTTTCACATTACTTGAACGTATTACCTATTATACACATACATATATACATAGACTTTGAAAAGAGACGTTAGTGTCAGTCACCACTCACTCTCATTGTAAAGAACAAGATGCAATGAAAGTGAATGGTGACTCAGGCTGTCAGACATTTACATCAGCCTGTCAAACATTTCCTTCTGTGGTTCATAGTCATACAGGTTTAGAGTGACATTAGAGTGAGTAAATAATGACAGCATTGAACTTTTTTGGTGAACAATGACTTGACGACAAAGTCGCAACAACTACAGCTAACTGGCTAACCTGCTAGCCGAAAGTGTATAAATGTAAATAACGCACATATGATTACAAAACATCGGCTGCTGATGCTTGTCCATATGGTTACAAGTTAAGTCAAGTCCAAAAACTAGAAATGACTGGCATCGAGGTCTATCTCACTAGACCTCGCAGACACATGGCCGAGCGCGGAGCTGTAACGTTATTACCGCTCGGTCAAATTCAGCCCTTAATCACGCACAAAGCTACAGAATCATCTTACGGTTTGCTATGTCGGCCCCCATCTTGTACTTGGTGACCACCAAGTCATCAGCAATGGTTTGCTCTTGCTGGTCGTCGTCTCCTGACATGCTTGTCAGTGGTGGGGTTCTAGAGCAGCTCGTAACTTTTTCCCTCGCTTCGCCCGTGGGATGATGGAGCACAGCACGCTTCAGATCACAGCCTGCGCGAACAGCAGCCGCGGGGACGCGCAAGATGGCCGATCACTACACCGCACTTCAAAATAAAAGTCACACACCTGCGCCTAGACTGACAGAGTCAGAGTGACCTCTGCGGGAAATCGTGGAAGTGTTGATATCTCGTCTCGTCTTATACAACTTAAAACTTCAACGTCTTGTATTTTTGTCGCTTGAATAAGACATTACAACTTTTGTTTAATTTTTGGTATGAAGGTCTTTGTAAGGTTAATTGAGATGTCTTTTATTTCTAGCTTTTTAACCATTTCAATACTTAATGCATGTGTGAGTATGTAAGTGGGAGGAATAGTGGCCTGTGTTAAGATGCTGTATTTTGCTGTCAAAAACTGAAATACAAACCTTCATCAGATGTTGGGTTGTCTTGATCGTAAGGATAGCATATGAGTTTCAATAAAATTATGACAGTGTTTTGGATATTGGACAAATGTGTCATTTGTTGTCATTTTAACCAGCTTGTTGAGGTTATTGTGCTTCATGGTTTAAGTAAATCATGATTGGTTCTAATTCAATTAACCAATGTTGCCGTTAATACTCATGAAACTGAAGATGACAGCATGTGAAGATTGAGTTGTGTTATGAGTGACTATTTTATAATTAATAAAACCTGGTAAGCAAATAAAATGTAAAACATTAACAACAAAACATTTTTTTTTCTTAAATTAGGTTTTAAGCCATTATTTTCTAACTATTTACCTGTAAATGGATAAAATATGAAACAAACTGTCTCACAGACTTAATCTGTTCAATGTTTATATTTTTGACTTGCAAAGCATTCATTTGTCTCTAGTTTGCACACCTTTGTGCCTTTAATGTCTGATTACAACCTCCATTTACATTCTAGGAGCCTTATTAGTACATTTTATTCTCAAAATGTAGTTTCCACAACTGTCATTTACACCACCAAATTCTTTCAAACACATATTATTATTTGCCTTTAACAAAGGCAGCCATTAAAATGTTTCTGTTGTCGTAAAAATATACATACATACACACACACATGGATGTGAAAAATAAAAAAATCTGATAGAGAAAAATCAATGAAACATTTTTTTTGGGGGGGGGGGGGGGGGGGTTGGGTCCTCATTGAGTACACAAAGATAATCGTCTTAAAAATCAAACAAAAATCTATACGAAACCACAGGTGTTGAACAAACAATTGGAGGTAGGCCAATCTTCAACAAGACAAGTGATTTTATACTATAATAAAATATAATTTTTGGTGAGACATTAACATAAATGTATATGTTCATATACTGAACACATGTTAGATAGTCCTTAGAAACTTTCTGAGTTTGTCAGTTCATTCTGTTTGCACCGCTGATCCATCAGACTGTTTCTGATAGTCAGTTGAAGTCAATAATCATGTGCAAACGGCATCCTGCTTGTGGAAGAGTCTGCTGTGCCAGTAGTCTGGGTTGTCAAATGAAGTGTTTTGCACCTCCACTCCAGCGCACACTTTTATGTAGGATCGGAGACCAGTTGTTTGTGGCTCCTCTCCCACAACGGGGCTTCCCTTTACCGGAAAGTTCTGATAATCAGCCTGATCTCTGTCCTCAGAGTCAGTTATCCCAGATGCCTCCATGTCCACATATTCACTGCGCCGTGTAGTAAGATCAGAATCCTCATTCTCTTTAGGCCTATGTCTTGCGCTTACATTTTGGTAAATCTCTTCTCGGCCGTCACTCTCCACCTCATCTGGACTGCTCACGGGACTGTTTCGCTGATGTATGTCTTTACATATGTCCATGTATTCATACTCAACCATCAGGTCTTGTGGTGGCTCTTCCTCTGCAGGGATGCTCTCTGACTGGGTCTCATCAGTACATATTACTGTTCCTTCACAAGCAGCAGCCGCAGCAGACTCCACGCTGTCTACTTCAGATGGACTAGCGCCCTTATCTGACTGTTCGGTTTGTGTTGAGTCGGTGTCTCTCTTCTGTGGTAAAATGCTGCATGTGTGAGGAGAAGCAGGGATGGATGGGCTGCTCAGTGCAGTGCTGTCTGTGGGTGAAGTAGAAAGCTGAAGGGGCCGTTTGTTCATTAGCTCATACTCTTGTATTTCTGTTTTCGGTGGCGGGAGAGCACTCTTGGAGTTTCTGGATGTCCTTCCATAAGGAACAGTGCTTCTGGAAGCTAAATGAGAAAATATGTCTCATAAAAATGGCATGCAGCTGAGTCTCAGTAATGTCTAAACGTAAACTGGCGAGTGCAATATTGGTTTACCTTTCTCTGTGGGCAACACATATCCATAATGATCCTCGTCTACACCTTCCAGACCTGAGGAAAACGGATCTGAGGCCACAGACACGCCGTTGGACATGTAGGCGCTGTCCTTACGACTGCAACCTCTGTGCAGACTACCTGTTTGAGAACTTAGTTCAATGTCCACCATGGTCCCCCTACCCTCTGAGCGCTCTGACTCTGTCCTCATTGAGCCCATCTTCCTCCTCTGGGCTCTCATCTGTGTGGGAACAATACAAACAGATTACTTCACATTCTGTCTTCTAATGTGACCTTATGATGTGGATTTTAAACAAGGGTCCATACAAAAAAAAAAAAAAAAAAAAATTATATATATATATATATATATATATATATATATATATATATATATATATATATATATATATATATATATATATATATATATATATATATATTTAGATCTCTGTCACAGTTAACTGTCAGAAAAGGTACAATATTACACTAGTACAATATTAAACACAATGTTTCACAAAATTTAAATCATATTACTTGATATTTTCCCATAGTAACATAATATAAGTAATAAAAAAGCATATTATTTAATGTTACTTGCCCTTACACAGTATAAATGAGTCTTTAAGCATTAAAATATATAGCTGATTTTAGATTTTATGAAAGGGGTTTCTGGCAAGAGGATTATATATGGGGGTCCTTAGCACCAGAAAGTTCGAAAACCCCTGATTTAATGCATGTTCATACTGTGATATAATAAAAAGTTAATTTGAGCTGAAAGCCTGAAGTTATATATACTGTAGCTGTAGTCAAGTCAACATGATAAGATGATAGGAAAGACCTGACCTGTCTAGGGTCGTCCCCTGGGGTCATGGGGAGATAGCCTATCAGTGTTGTGTGTTCTGTGGTGCCCTGAAAAGAGAGAGAAAAATCACTTCAATTAAAAGTTGCTAGTCATCAAAGAATTCTGAAAAAAAAAAAAAAAAAAATCAGTATGTAAGAACAATTTCTGAAGGATCGTCTGAGATGGAAACCTGGAATAATTCAGTTTTGTATCACAGGAATACATTACATTTAATAGAAAATAAAGTAAAATTATTAATTAATAATTAAATTGTAATAATATTAATTAATAATTAAATTGTAATAATATTTTTTATGGCATCAAATCAATTCAGCCTTGATGAGCATAAGATACTTTTTTTTAAAAACATAAAAAAAGAAATCTGACTGAACCTAAAGCTAGTGTAAATGGTAGGGTAAACATGAAAGAAATGTTTGTTGAAGTGTCTTGCAGACAGCTCACCCTGTAGGAGGTCATTCGGAGGCGTGAATGACTTCTAGTTGGTGACAGCTGGAGGGGAGGAGTAGCAAACCCATCCTGCAATACCTCATCATCATCATCCTCCTCCTCCAAGTTTACCTCTAAATTACCTCTAACATATCGTTGGTGGCTTTCATCTGCACCAGAGCAATTCTGAAGAGGCTACATTATGACACAGAAATCAACGTTAAAAGCAATCACAAACCTGCTTTCTAGTGAACATTTTCAAATAAAATCTTTATTGCTTACTTTCACCACAAGGTATCGAGGTGGATCCCTGGCCATTCTCGTAAATTCACTGGCGAGCTCTTTAAATGTAGGCCTTACATTCTCATCAATCATCCAGCCTGAGGATAGAGGGGTTAAAAATAAGGACGCACGATATCAGGGTCGGATCGAGAACACTTGGAAGCCCCCCACCCCCAATAAAAAGCACTTGAAACAAATATGATTCCTAACCTTTTCATTTTACATAGTTTTACTTATACAGCTCAAAACGTAGCACACATTACTATTTTTTAAGTTTTCAAAAAAGGTCTGCTCATCAAGTCTGGATTTATTTAATCAAAACCAAATTGTAAAACATTATTACAATTTAAATTTACAATTTACATCCCTAGTTAAAAATGTGCTCATAAAATGAAATAAAATGTTTTCCAAAAGTGTCAAGCATTTGCCTTACACTTGACCATGACCATGTAGACGTCTATGGTGCAGATTTGTGGTTGAGCCAGTCGCTCTCCTTTCTCCAACAGACCTGGCACATCATGAGGATGCATGGATGCATATGGCTCGGCTCCATATGACATCATTTCCCATACAGTCACCCCTAAAACAAATAAGAAGAACTTCAAACAACTAAACAAAATCAAACACTTGATATTCAACAGCACTGAGACTCACCGTAGCTCCACACGTCACTCTGATGAGTGTATCTTCTGAAGAGGATACTCTCTAATGCCATCCATTTGATTGGCATCTGAAAAAGAGACCATCTTTAAACATCAGCAACTTCAACAAATGATGCTTTTTTTTATTACACATATTTCTCATAGAAATAGCAAATGATCACCCCCTTCACTAGCTGGTGTGAGAACACACACACACACACACACACACACACACACACACACACACACACACACACACACACACATTTTATATACATATTTTATATTAATTACTATACACTATTGTTGAAAGGCTTTTTAATACTTTCTGCAAGAATGCATTAAATTGACAGAAACGACTTTTACAGTGTTACAAAAATATTTTATTTTCAAATAAATGCTGTTCCTTTGAAAACAGCTTTTTAAAACATATATTTAAATTAAAAAAGTAAAAAAAAAAAGATATAAATTATAACAATGTTACAGTATTACTATTTTACTGTTTTTAAATACATAAATGTGAGCCTAAGGGACTTCTTTCAAAAAGACACTAAGAAAATCATACCAACTCCAAACAGTAGTGTATATATCTTATTTCAGAAGTTGAATCTGTAAATTACCTTGTGTTCACTGTACACATATTTCTTATCATCTGGATACAGCAGGTCTACCACCCCAAAGTCTGAGATCTGTACTATGTATTCACTCTTGAGCAGCACATTGCGTGCAGCGAGGTTCCTATGGGCTATGCAGTGCTCCTCAAGATAATACATTCCCTAAAGATACATATAGATACAGATGTTGTGTATAAACATTATGCACCAATACGTTTTGTGTTACATACTATTTCTCATCTCAGTCGGCTCACCTTTGCGATCTGCACACACCAGTTGAGCAGACGCTGAGGATCCAGACTGTCTTTGTGTTGGCGGAGGTGTTGCAGCAGGGATCCGTGAGGACTGAGCTGGGTGACCAGTTGCATACTCGTCCCCAGACAGATCCCAAGGTGACGCACTATGTACGGGTGATCCAGGCTTCCCATCGCAAGCATGTGCTGCAGACAGGTCAAAAATCACTATGAAGGTGTGAAGCAACGCATGTATGAGTGTACATTATTGCAAGCTAGTGTCTCACATCAGTAATCTCTGTGAAGGTCTGCCGGCCACTGCGGTCTTGGATGGTCTTTATAGCCACAGGGATTTTTACAGAGTCTCCTTCAGGAATCCAAAAGCCCTGAAGATAAAATCACTTCAGCTTAAATCACAGTTCAGAGAACAGGTCACTCAGTTCAAGATTGAATTAAGGCAAACTTAATGTGTGAGTCATTGCAACCTTATTCACTGTGCCAAAGACTCCATGGCCCAGAAGTTTGCACTTTCGCAGCTCTTGTGGTTTTAGGATGCGAGCATGCACTTTTGTCCCCTTCTCTCCTGGATCCAGCGGCTCCATGCTCTGTGCGGAGACAGGAGGAAAATTGCATCATATAATATAGATAACCAAGGACGTACAGTGGCCATCATCAGTTTTTGGAAACTATGGCAGTTAAAAATATCTGAATATCACAAATACATTCTGGAGGAAATATTTGCTCAGTTACTCAGTATTAATACAATAAAATATTAATGCTGTATCACTAGACAAGCATTGCTACTGTATATGTACACATGTTTGGAGCTTTGTTTGGAGCAAGATTTGTTTTTGAAATTTTCAAAAATAAATCTCTTATCCTCACCAAGGCTGCATTTATTTGATTAAAAATACAATACAAACAGTTATATTGTGAAATATGTTTACAACTTTGTTTACTTACCTTTTTCAATTCCTTTTTACTCATTTTAATTTACTATTACTTTACAGACACTTTTTCAATCAATTTAATATGTTCTTCTTAATAAAAGTAAGGGTATATTTACAACAAATTCTAATTTTCAACACTAATTAATGTATTAACTAATAAGCTCTAACAATGAACAATGCATTTTTATAGCATTTATTAAGCTTTGTTAATGAAAATGTATAAACGTTCATGTTAGTTCAAAGGAAGTTAACTAATGTAACAGATACACATTTTGATGAACATTTACTAAGATTAATAAATGCTGTGGAACTATTAATAATCTTTAATTTGTGTTTACTAATGTGGTTAACTAAAGTTAACAAATGAAACCTTATTGTAAAATGTTACACAAGCATGAATTAATTTTTAAAGGTCTCACCTATTATATAGATTGTAAAGATAAATCACTGTATTTTAAAAATGCATGGAACCTTATTTTTACTTTCATATAGGTTAAGTTAAAAGCACTGTACTTAAGTGGATAAATTGGCTCACCTCCCCACTCTCCAGGTACCTTCTTAGTGCCCTTTTGCGGCGGATGGCCAGGCCTCTGTGATACAGCATACCAAGCACAAACAGTGCCAGGAGCACAATGATAGCAGCTAACACAGCAACCGCTATACCTGCGATTTGGGAACTATTAGGAAGGTGTTTGGTTAAGGAAAGCATAATTAATATTTATATCTTACAACGTTCGTACTTTCTAATTGTAATCAGAAGAGGGCGCTACTAACCTGTTCACAAGTCTGTCGACCTCTATACAGTTTGTGAGTGCAGGGCCTGTGCATCTAGTGATGGGACAAAATCACCACAAACGAATTTTGGATTTTGTCCACAGCATTCTCAGGTAACCATTAGAATGATCAGTTGGAACTGACATCTGTTTAGACACATTAGTTTAGTTTTAGCGGGACTAACCCTCTTGTGCAGTTGAGGTGACAGGGCTTACAGTGACCTTCTGCATTTGGATATTTAAATATGGTCTGACCCTTTTCCCCGTTCACTCCATTAGGACAAGTATAAACGCAGTGAGGGCCATCCATCAGGTTTGAACATGCTGCACACTGATCAGCACCCTGATGCACAAAAAAAGAAAGAAGACAAACTTATATAAGTTATTTATTACTAGAACAAATATTCTGGTCACTAAGCACCCGCGCTAAGACAAACAGTTTGCATGAATTTCTTTTATTAAGTCACTGTTAAAAGTGATGTATTGCACGTTGAATTATTCTGAAGCAAAGAGCAAGCAAAGCCTGTCTGGCAGGTTACTGGAATCAAGAGAACATGCAGACATTACACAGAGAGTGAGTGGGTTGGATTTTTTTACCGTAAAATAGATTTGTTCATATCATTATCATAACACCCTCTAGCACTCTCATACACAGTAAAAAAGATGTGAGAGGTTGATTAGAAATGTGTCAAATAGGCACTGGTAAAAACTAAATCGGAGCTATTTTCCTCCAAGCAGGGTAAAATCTAACTAAAAGAGGATGCGCAGACTGTTATTTTATAGACTACAAAAGCTAAGATATGGCTTGCGCATAGGAACAGAAACTTTTATCTGACCTTTCAAGTTTTTAAAAGAGTTGCTTCATGCCTAAAACGGATTTACAGACGGATACATAACTACTATCTATAAAGAAATTAAAATTATGAGAGAGGGAGAAAGCAATGGGGCCCCAAATGACTTGAGAATCACACAAAAATAATCAGTCAAAATTAAATTCAATTAAATTCAATTTAAAAGATGAGAAAAATATTTTCTGAAATAATGTATTTATATTATAAATATTTATTTATAATTTTTTATTGAAATAAAAATATATTCTTTCAGTTTTATTTAAATGAATGAAAATAACAATGATGATGACAATAAAATGGGCCCTGTGGACAAAATGAAAGAGCGAAGTAAAAGTGTTGCATACTTTTCCTTGGCATGTTTGTTTCCCATTTTTGGGTAAACACTCAGGGTGACAAGCAAGGCACTCTCCGTTCGGTGCTGCAAACTCCCGTGGCTCTCTGTGGACACACAGAGTCCTTCAGACACTGACCCAACTTTCAATCAACTTTTAGTAAATCTACAAAACACACTGACCCAGAGTAGAGGTTGCAGTGGGATACACAGGTGCCATGCCGACTGTGGTTCCTGCACGACAAACACTGCTCAGGTCCCGGGCCCCAACATCCTGCTGCCGAGCACAGTGGGTCACACACATGGCCCTCTTCCTCTGTTTACATGAACACCGACATGCAAAGCAAAAGATTGTTTGTGTACAAGTTAACGATGGACGACAAAATAATAGCATACATATGTGAAACAAGTAGTATGCATTCTCCTGTTAGGGAGAAACTTAACTTACCACACTTGACCTGGGGTTTGTTGTCCTTGATGTCATTTTCGCGGTTACCGGTGACGATCTGGCTCCAGTCGACGGTGTGATGGTAACACAGGTTTTTATTTTGAGAGATGTACACACTGCCATCGCTGATCTCATGCAAGGAACGCAGACCCAGAGACACGAGGGAGGGAATCTTCATCACCAACAAAGAGAAGGGCCTAATGGAGAGGATGAAATGAATGAGAGAATGATTGAAGAAAGGGACAGATCCACAGTGATTTCCCTTAAGAACTTAAATATAAGCACCCATGCCAGATCATTTAAGTAGATGAACCGCCTATGACCCTGAATATTTGCTCCAACATGCCCCACTTATCCTTAATGGAAACTTTTTATAATCCATCAGGAATATTGTTGTCATTACTTGGAACCCACAGCAGGAAAAAGACTATATTTGTGCATGTGATTGAGAGAGAGAGAGAGAGAGAGAGAGAGCTGCACAGAAATACAGGTTTTCAGACAGTTAGTTTTGCAGGTTGCAGGGAGTACATACCTCTTGGGGCTGCGGGACAGACATAAGCACATGTGGAGAATGAGGGGAGTGACATATTTTCACAGGGAACACAAAAACAAAAACAATGGTGAGATGCACAAATGTTAAACACTGAGGGATTAAAAACACTGGAGAGACAAACACATTAAAGATTAAATGAACATGGGATGTGACTGGGATATGACACACAAAATAATGACTGATGAGCTGCACATGCACACACACACACACACACAGGGTCCAAAATTACAGTGACAACTGATGAATGAAAAATTCTATACCATTTAGTCTAAACAAATAGATATACACTAAAAACTAAAATCAATCTTAAGTAAAATCTTGAGTAAATTTTGGTATCAATACTATAATTTACATTATGAAAAATTGATAATTATTTTTTAATTACGAAATAATTAAGATTGATTTACTTTTTGATTTTTATTTTGAGAAAGTGTTACTTTATGTGAGCATTAGATGGTTGTAAATTTAGTGTAAACAATTAGTCAATATTGTCCGA
The DNA here is from genome assembly GCF_003368295.1 of Carassius auratus. Lineage (NCBI taxonomy): Eukaryota > Metazoa > Chordata > Actinopteri > Cypriniformes > Cyprinidae > Carassius > Carassius auratus. Next base: position 8,671 of record NW_020524029.1, on the reverse strand, counting down.
TATATACATTCTTGTTTAAAAGTTTGGGATCAGATTTTTGTTTTGTTTTAGAAATTAATACTTTTAGTCATCAAGGATGTATTAAATTGATCCAAGTTACAGTAAAGACACATAATGTTTCTAGATTTACAAGATTTCTTTTTCAAATAAATTCCATTCTTTTGAACTTTTAATCGAAAATATCTTGAAATACATACATTTTTCCAGAAAAAAAAATATAAATAATAATAATAATAATTGTTTCTTGATCACCAAATCAGCATTTTACAATGATTTCCGAAGGATCATGTGACACTGAAGACTGGATTAATGATGGTGAAAAATCAGCTTTGCCATCAGAGTAGTGAATTTAAAAACAATTATTTTAAATAAAAGCATAATATAAAAATTTTTCACAGTACAGTTTTTTTTTAATCAAATATGCAGTCTTGGTGAGCATAAGACATTTCTTTCAAATACATGTAAAAAATCTGAACCCCGAATGCTGCATGTATCTATTTTGAACAATAGAAGTAAAAAAAGAACATCTTTTTTGGAATAACAGTACTGCAGCATTTACATTTTCATGGCCAGTTAGAAATATTCATAATAATTCACCCATGTGAATTTGCATGTGTGGCAGAAATGTAATATTGGTCGCTGCGAACAGATATAAAGCACATGCTCCTACACACTATCAGTCTTACTTGTGTAGAGATCTTCCCTGAATGGTAGTGAGACTGGAGAAAACAGACAGATCGCTGAGTTCATCGGGCCAAGACTGAATGTTCAAAATTCCTATGAATCACACACACACACACACCACTAAGTTACAACGTGACGCAGAATGACGTAACAAAAACTACAGCAATAAGAACATCAACAGAGAGCAATCATTAAGCCTAAAATAATAAGCATACCAGTAATTTCTCTGACAGTGTTAAACACTTGGAGTTTTTCAGGCTCCAGAGGTGGTATGTTATGATAGACGTCTCTGCAGAATAAGAACAATGTGGATATTAGCATCAACAATTTCAGTAATGGACTCCATGTGGCCGCTCATCAATCAGCTCTGTATATTCATCAGTTAATAATATGTGAAATGCTGTTAAAGAGAGTGAAAAATCCTAAGCCAGATACATTTCAGTGACATTACAAGGTCTGGAATCTGGCACTGGCGGTTTATAACACAGTGTTGTTCAAGTCTGAGAGAGCTTATTAAAGAGTGTTTATATGCGTGTCTTACCCTTTGATACCTATGATCAGAAAATGTAGACTTCCTTGGATTTTGGTACAGTTGATAAAGCTGTCTATGTTACTGGAGTCCACTGTCTGTCTATGACTTGCTCCCGTTCCCTCACATACTACACAGAGAAAGAGAAAAAGCTGAGGGACCACATGACACCAAACTAATTGTCTCTTATTCAAGACTCATACACATACACTGCATTCAGCTGCTGCGGTCTAGAAAATGAAATAATGTTTAGATGGACACTTTACCTTTGGGGCACAGGCCAATGCAAAGTTCACACTGCTTCATGCCATTTTTCTTTTTTTCTTTTTTACCAGGAGGGCAACTGCTCACACATGCACTGCCATCCACAATAAAGTGTCCTGAACAAAAATACAAAGACAAAGGCATCCATTCTTCAAATCGCACTCTTCATTATGCATCTTAAGAGCTATGAGATTCTCTTTTTTCATTAATGTGCTTTCTAAACTACCATTTTTACAGCATCATATACAAACGCAGTTCTCAAAGAAGAGCCACCTGCCATGAAAGTGTATTTTGCATCATTTCTATTCAAATATCTTAAGAAATACGCACATCTACACAACATTTCTATAAATACACTTTTTTTTATTATAACAATATGTTTTTTGAGACATTTTGAAAAGGAAGGTTGGGTGACGGGGCTTTGCAGGCTAGTCGCTATGACTTTCTGAATATGCTTTTAATAGAAAGGTAAAGTCAATTTTCTTTAGTATACTTCTGGTATCTCTTGATCTTGCTCAAGACTAGCAATCATCCATTGTGGTTTAAAACCATGTATAATGCTGCGATTCCTAAAAATGGCACCAGCAATCTTTCCTGTGTTTTATTTACTCCAACGCCAACGCAGGTGGTGTTTGGCAAGTGTTAATTCCAGACTCTCCAGCCACAAATTTAATCTAAAAGTACAACACAGTGAGGGGAGTGGTGTAGCACCATTCAAATCTGCCATTCGTTTAAACTTCTGTCATGTTGACTATGTTGTTCATGGTCTTTCATGGATGCATCAGTGCAGTTCTGATGCACTGTCAATGAGCCATATCATCTAAATCTATTTCTCAATGCTCCCAGAGTTCGTCTACAGTTCATTTACAATCATTAACTAAATGATACGTCATTTCTTTAAATTACAATCCTTTATCTGCCAAGCCTGAAACTGCTTATTTATTTTCTGGCTCGTGCTTTAGTAAATCTCTCCTCTGTGGTAAACAGTATAATGGGTCGTAACTTACCGGGACATTTGGGTACACAGATGGAACCGTACTGATACATGGCTTCAGAGTTGGGCTCCAGCTGAAAGGTATGTCGGTTATACACCAGAGGCCAAGGGCAGTGAGGGACGCAGGCATCTGAGTGATTGACATGTCGACAGGCCTGTTGGGAGAATATCAGAATCAAAAGCCTTGTTATGATGATTTGTTTTGTTTTCATTGTATTCGTCTCTCACAATAGATGTGGCAGATCTTGAGCAATAAGGGTATAATGGCAATAGTGCTAGCACTCACAAAGCAGTCTGTGTCTCTTGGTCCAATGCAGCCTCCAGCACACTCTGTGTGGCAGCACTCATTAGGGTTGGTCCCGAAACAGTGGCCATGACACTGTGGCGCACACACTGTTTTTGTTACTGAAATACACACAGACACAGTGCCTTAGTATAGTTTTGTATAACAGTAGGACATTTATTGAATAATACAAACTGCAAAGTATCACACAAAATACACTATAATTCGCAAATTTGGGATTTTTGAAAAAGAAATTAGACAATTGTGAAAGAAACTGAAAGCTGAATCTCAGTTACTCACATTTCTGGCACTGATCTCTTCGTGGACCCCAGCAGAACTCTCCGCACGAGGAATCACAGGATCCTATGAAAAACAGAGAGGTGATTGATCTAAATAACTGACATTACAGGGATAGTTCTCCCAGAAAATGAACATTTTGTCATCACTACCAGACCCTCATTTGTTTCTGACCCCGTACTGTCTAATTTTATCTCATTTTGTGCTTTTGTTTCAAAACATTGACATCATTAGCAAGTAATACCAGTGGTTCTTTAACATATATTCAAGTGACTATTCCTCACAATTTTTTTAAAAACTTTTTTTACCTTTATGATTCTTTTATGACACTCACCTATCTCACACTCTCAATCAATAACCACCTAATCAAGGTGTGAATGTACAAACCTCTTCTTCCATTGTTCTGGATCTGGATGTGAGCATTACTGTCTCTGACAATGTCCCGCCAGTTGATCCATGGAGAATAACTGAGATTCCTGTTTTGGATAATCTGTACTCCTCCTGCCAAGATCTCTGTGTATACAACGAAGAACGTCTGATTAATTTAAGGCAGAACATGTGATGTATAGAAGATGGCGGCACATATACACACAGTGGCTCGGCGCTCTCCAAGTAGAAGCAGTTCGTCACTGGTTGCCTTGATTTTGCCAAGACATGTTCCTGGATCAACATCTTGTGATGATCCTGGATCAATATTATTGTCCAAAAATGTAAACTTAACCCAATCCCTATCCCTACCCCTAAATCTAACCCTACCCATATCAGTAGGATATGATAGCGGATTATCAAGGGTGTAGAAGCACCTAACCCTGATTGTAAGCCTAAAACAAAAATCATATCTCAATTCTGATTGGTTAATTGGAATGTTGTTCCAGGATCAACAAGGACATTGATCCGGGAACATGTTGTTCTTGGTGAAATCATGCTCACCTTCGTCACTAGAGGGGGAACAAGCACCTGTTTGTGTTTGTCTAAAGCGTTATCAATTAACTTTACTATATTGAGTGTAAAGAGTTATTTTAAGTTTCAGTTCACTGTCAAGAGAGAATTAAAGAGGGGTTGTCCTAGTTTTTGTAAATGTCTCAATAGATCTGCAAATAAGTGAGATACTGCTCAGCTAACACATAAGACATATAGTGTCCTTCAGTGCACCTTTTCTAATATCTCAAATGAGTCTGAACAAGTCATCTGATAGTTTGAAGACGATAGTTTGAGTTGAATGATGTGACCTACAAACCACACAGACACACTTCAAGCTCAAGCTCTTTTGAGAGGCTGTCTGCATGGCATTTTTTATAAATGTGCCAGATTCCTAAACACTCCTACACATTTCCTCAAGTCACTGATGTCAAGTCACACTGTCACATCCTTTGTTTTGAGAAGGTAGCTTTATTCTCATGGGTCATAAATGCTTCACAGAAAGAAATGATTTGAGGAAGCATTTATGATCCTAGTGATAAAGTCTCTTCCACACTGTAAAAATGATTACTTGATTACATTTAAAGAAAATACAACTTCAGACTTTGTGCTCAAAAAAAAAAAAAACATGTTTAATGTATTACCTGTTGTTATTATTTGCAATATTTACTAGCAATTTTTAAATGAACATTTTCAATCCATCAGCATTTTTTTTCCAGTGCATTTAAATTTGAGTTTTTTTCTATCACTATTCACAACCAATGAGTAGCAGGGCATTATGTTTCTGTTTCTGCAGTGGCACGTTCCATGGAAGTGTCATTTTTCTGGACTCAATGTGACACCTGTCACTTTTACTCTTTGATTCTTTTAAAACACATTTCATCTCACCTGTGAGGTTGTTGAGGCCCAGATTTTCCAGGCCACTGTGACTATCAAAATTATGGAAGACCGAAAGGGCCCATTCCTTATCATACAGGCTGCTACCACGAATCACTCTGAGCTGGTCCAGCTGCAACCTGCTGAAATGGTTCATAGCAATGAGGATGTAGCCTGTGACCTCTCGGATACTCTGGAAGAGAAGCATAACATAAGAATTTTACCTTATGGCCAAATCAACCAATATACTTTATCTGTATAAAAAAAAGATCTTACTCCAAGAAAGGAGAAGTCGAGGTCACTCTCCATGTGTGTGATCTCAAGATTTCCCATGACGATCTCACATCCAGTGTAGCGCTCCTTCAGGTTGTTGTAGTGTTGTTCAGGGGTGCCTGTGGAGCTCAGAGTATTCTTGGTGCCCATGCAAACTGTTGGGGAAAAAAAGAATAGATCTAATTATGCTGTTAATGAGTTTACGTGTCATTTGTTAGACCATATAGTTGGAATGTTCCACCGATATTCTGTAAGCGGAAATGCACAATGCAATAGTAAAGAAGCCTGTGTGCATGTCTTTATGTCATGATTGAATTAATTCAATGTGAGAACGGAATGTTTCAATATAAAAATGCATTTAGCAACCACCAAATAGCCCACATTTATGCCAACTTGTCAAGTTTCGGACAGAAAAGTTTCGATGGCATTTTATTTTCATATTGCCTTTGTATAATGCCTGTAATAATACAGTGTTTACCTTATGTAAGGCTATAATTCTGATTCTCCACAAGTGCCACCTTTTGCCTGGCAAAGAGTGAATTTGCATATTCACTTATTCATATTTTAAGCAGAACAGTGCTGTAAAATTAAACAAGCAAAATTCTAATTAGATATAATTAATTATCAATAAAGCAAAAAAAAAAAAAAATCTATATATATATATATATATATATATATATATATATATATATATATATATATATATATATATATATATATATTTATCTAGGGGTGGGGGCTACGTAATGCTGTAGGCCAGGGGGCACTAATTATCTTAAACCCCTGATTACTCTACATGCATTTTCCATTTACAAACCAAAAGCTGAATCAAATTATGCTGTCGATAGACATATTAAGTAGTAAATTGCCCAGAATCCTTCTTTGTGATAACCCATATAAGTACATGGGCTGATAATCTTTTGTAAATCACTGATCAGCAGTTGAATTGTCTGTTCGATCATCTGTAAATAGCACAAATATATTAGACTGTTCTTGCAAGATGCAGAAAGAAGCACAGATGTAGTGTTTTTGAAGTGGCCAGTTCCAAACAAGACGTCCACTCATAGCGCACACAAAGACTTCCTGCAGTGGCCACAACACAAGGTCATTAACATAATGAGGGCGAGTTCAGAGGTTGCCAAGAAGCTACAGGTCAGCATGTAGTACAAGACAACTGAAAGTCCCCAAACAGACTTAAAAAGAGAAGACCAAAATAGTGGGAAACAGCTTCAGACAGAGATGGAATCCAGGGTTATTGGCCCGAGGTGACACAGAGACATGACAACTTCACCCCACCAATAAAATACATAAGGGTCTCCGTGACCCTTAAGCTTAACTCTTGAGAGGACTGCAGTGCATCTGCAGAGAGGCATTACAGAGGATTGTTCATCATATATATATACTTTTAATACTGTGGCATTTGAGGCTACCCAGCAAGAGATTTGAACAGTTTTAAGATTCTGGTCTTGTAAGACATGACCATTTTCAAAGAATTAGATTTAGAAGCATTATTATTCATTTTCAATTATAGTTATCATTTAAATTATCGCTTTTGGTGTGAACAGGCATTACCAGTTTTATGTTATAAGAATGTTTTCCTAACAGTCTCATAACTTTAAATGAAGACAACATTATTTTAGAAAACTTTGGTTTTAAACTTAAAAGTTTTTTTAAGTTTTAATAATAAAAATGTATACAAATATTCTGAAAAACAAATAAAATTGTTGTTAAAGCATCTGAATTGACAACTTCTGCTGTAAAAGTCTTACGTGAGTTTCATTTACAGTTGAGCAAGTTTTACTCTAAAAAGACAAAACAATCTAACCTGAGAAAATGGCATCACATCTTTTTTAAATTTAATTTAGATTGATTTTATATAAGTTTTTACAGTGTGTTTTCTCAGAATCTGAGTCAAACCTGTCCATCACAACATAGATAAAGAGAACCAATTTCTTATCTCAGTTCTGACAAAATCTGGCATATTGCCTTTGTAGAAATGAATTTTGCATGTCAGCCCTTAGAGGTGGGATGAGCCAGCCACAAATATGTCAATAGGGCATGAGTTTGACTTGGAAAATTCCTTTAAAAACACAAAAAGACATGAAAAGGACATTGTAAAACAAACACAGCAAGTTCTGGCTGGTCTTCCTGCGTGTGTTCCCCACTTAATAAACCCATTCATCATAGCGTTGCTATAAAATATTAATTGTGTGCAAAGAACACTCAGGAAGAACAAAAAAATCCTTAAATGTTGGGAGCTGGAAACTGCCCGAGAGCCAAGGGAACCTAGTGTGCATTGTGGGTGTATTTTGAGAGGGATATAATGGTATATTCCCGAGACTGGCAGAATGTAATGCTTAGCTGCATGTCTGGGGCCTAAGGCTGAATCTGGCTATGAGATCTAGAGAGGCATTATTAATGAACAAAGCACAGTGTTGTCACTTAGCTATAAATGTGTGGCTCTGTTAATGTGTAGCTGTTATTGACAGTAGTTCAGTGTGTGGTGGTGTGTGTGTGTGTGTGTGTGCGTGCAGGGCTGAGATCATACAACCAGACAATAGGATGAGTGTGAGTGTAGTTCTCTATCAAGAGGAGGGGAAGTCCGGAGAGGGGGACATAAGGACATAAACTAAGGGTGGCCGCTGTCCTCTACACTGCTCCATTCTATACGTTATTGCATCCCAAAATGTGTACAACCACACCACTGAGTGACTTTACAGCTACAGCAGTCAAATGCACTCTCCTGCCTGTCACAGGAATGAGGCTGGAGGGGACGAGTTATAGCAGCATGTGTTCTGGGAATGCATAAAAATGTGCAGCTTACAGGAAGTGCCGTCACATGGGTCTCTGTTACACATCTGCACTATTCTGCATGCAAATTCTGCATGTTTGTCTTAGATAAAAGAGTAAATTCACAATAGGCACACTTTGTAAACATCTTAAATGGTGTTTATATCTATAAATGTGACCTTTTATTACTAGTTTCTGCAATACAAATGATATATTGGCTCAAGTGGTTTCATCAGTCGAGTTTGAATGTATGCACAATTTATTGGGACTATAAGGTGACTTTTGATAGGTAGCAGTTGATATTGGATATTTACTGACCAATATTAGACATTTAATTTTATATTCTCTTTTTTGCACATTCTTAAAATATAGATGCTATTTTTAAAGTGCTATTTTAAATCCACATAATGCACTCCAAAAATCTGCATGCTATACAGTTCTTACATTTCTGGGTCAGATACATGTTTATTTTTTAACAAAACAGCATCAAAACAAAACTAATATCACTCTGGAAAGTTTTCAAACAAAACATTCATTTTACTTGCAACATTAAAAAAAAGATAAATTTTTCATGCTGCAATGGTTCATCAATAGGCATGTATATTCATGTTTACCAACAAAATTGAAAATTAATTTACAAAAGAGTGTGCAAGATATTGGAAAGGCTAAAAAAGATGTACACATGATCTCACAGATGTAAAAAAAGAAAGAAAACCCTCAAGATGTAAAAAGAAGAAAAAAAAAGTGCATAACATCATGATGT
>NW_020524028.1:0-29382 GCF_003368295.1 Carassius auratus | reverse complement strand
GGGTGAAAAGTTCTGCAGCTCTCACAGTAAATTATTCTGAGTTAAATGTGTTTAGTCTGGGAGAGAGAGACATTGCAGCTCAGTACTGCTTAAAAGCTTTCTCTTCTGCATCTTCATTATGGACCTTTCTGCTAACCTTCTGGCTAAAATGATTCACATGCTGCTATAAATGATATAATTAAAATCACTTAATTATTTTAAAAGTCTTGGATTTAATGGATTTTGAGAGCACCGCTTCCAGAACACATGACCCTTTATAACATCCCTTTATAACATCTGCAGTAAAACTACAGAAGACCACAATCCAATCAAAGTCAGTTTATATATATTTGAATATTCTTTCTTTTTTTTCCATCTACTGTTTCACTCATTGTATGAATAGCGTTTCAGCTAGTCTATTTATAAAAAGACAAGCATGCATCCAAAGAAAACAAGTTTTCTCTTTACTCCTTGTAAAATTACTAAATCAAACACATTTTGTATGGTCTGGAGTGTGTTTTGTTGTGGCAGGAACTGAACTGGGGCAGACTGGTCTGGTTTGGGCTGTTGTGTTTCTGCGTGAGTTGTGCTGTCTGTGCAGGCTTTTTGTTCAGGTCTGACAGGCACCACTGTAATTAACTCCCTGGATCACCCTGTATACTCAATCACACGGACAGAGAGAACACCCCTCCAACACTGTACGCATACCCCCCCCCCCCCACCGCCACCACACACACGCATAACAAAGGCACACAACAATATAGTTCATGTGCCAGTATAGAGCGTTATAATAATAAATCTGAGTTGCGTTTGCACTTACACAGTGAAATAAATTAAGAAAGACAAAGACATAAATTAAATAACATGTTTAGGAAATATTCACCAAGAGCTTCATATGAAACAGAACAGAGGGAGAAACTGAAACGTGAACATCTATTCCCCACTCTTTCAAGTGTAAGTCCCCATCTCAACAGTCCCTTCCCTTCCAGTGTATGTGGACCCACGGTCTTGGACAAATGTGCCCACTAGATTACACACTGAAATCACACCACTGGGACTATCAAATGGTCCCCATAATGACAATGGCTCAATAAACATAATAAATAATGTCTTAATGAAAATGTAAATTGGCAAAAGGCATAGAAAACATCATTATTTGCATACATCAAGGAAAAGTCCCTTGAGATGCAACCTTATTAAATATCAAACTTTAAGTTAGACAAAAAATGGAGAAATTAAAAACAGGCAGTTTAAATGTTACAAGTTAATTTAGGCATAACGACATTGTTAGATTACTTGTATGTTATTAAATTAGTAGAATTTTGAAAGTCTTATTTTTAAAATGGATGTTATTGATCTTATACTGTGAGTGATTCAACAATGCATGTTTTTTTTATTGTAATTTAATAATAATAAAAATCTGTCTAGTGACTTGACAACTTCTTTAACCAATCAGTCAGTAATAAACCTGCTCCTATTTTTTTTACAATGATCCCAAAATATTGTGCATCCCCACTCTGATGATGTATGTGTGTGGGATGAGGTTAAATAGGGCTTTTCAATGCAGCAGAGGAGACCTTGATGAGACAGTAATCAAATAAACATCAGATAAGCTGCATATATAAGTGATAATGCAGTAAACAACAATCCACACTTTCTCCTTCACTGATGATATAGGCTTACAATTTTTAGCTCATGCTTCTAATACTTTTAAAGGTAAGGTGTCATTTAAGGACATGCTGGCCAGACAGAAACATCTTCAGCCTGGAGACTGTGGAAGGATATTGGTCTAGCCAGCTCTGCATGGCTTATTTAGTTGCAAATAAATAGCCAAATTCACATTACAGGGTTATGCACTTGACATCTTTTATCTGGATCCAGGCCATATAGAGAACAAAATTGTCACCGAAATGACAGAACAACATGCCTTTTAACCATCACTGCTGCTTTCACTGGCACCCAGTACAAATCTGTCTGGACTCAGTGAGGTCATGAAGAATAGCACTGTTCTGAAATAACCTACGCTGTCCTTTATTATTAATTAAAGTGCATCGAGAGATGTTCTTCTAAACTAGTAAAATTCATGTTAGAATAAGGACAGCAATTCAGACCTCACCTCAGCTGACATGAACAGGATATGTGTAACCATTAAAGTATTTGGTGCACATTTTTTCTCTTTCTATGGAACCTGTAAACCACACTGGTTCTACAGCAACACATACCAACACCTATAGCGGTTTGCCCAAGCACTGCAATTACTTTGAATTAAATTTTTGCATCTGTCCTGTGTGTGGCATATTATTTCTTCCTTGCAGACACGTGATGAGGGAACATTTCTTATGACTGTCTCAGTCATTGCTCAGCAGCATTGTTTTTATAGTTCTTCTAAACGTTACGCACCGTAATCATGAGTGGGAAAGAAAAGGATGTTTTGATGGCATTCTTGAGTTGAAAAATCTATAAAAATGTCGAAACCAATTCCGACAGAGTCATGTTGTGTGATCCAACACATATAATTCTGATTATAACGTAGGCTATTAAGGATTGTTTCGTGAGAATTAATAGTATGAATGAATACCCAGGAAGTAATTTTGCTCATTACAGGAGAGATAACTGCAAATCATCTGTTTTGTACGGTTAACTGTAATTAAAGTGGATTTGTGTGATTTTGCCTGCAGCGAGGAACGGGTTTTATGAAAGACAAAGATGCATGTTTTTTTTTTCACTCCAGGATTGCTAAGAGTCGGATTTCTCTCACTGGAGAGTGAGAAATGGAAAACCCAAAGCAATAACAGAAAGCTCCGAGCAGTGAGAGGTAATCCTGCTGTTGTACTGAATATCTGCAAGGCTCCCTGAGCCACGAGGCCCCTGATATTCAGAATAACAACACTGTTTCTCATGTGATATTGCTTGAATTTATTTTTCATCTTAAGAGTCATCTGTAATTATAATTGAAGCTTAGAAAAATGTGTGAAATTCTACTCAAATGAAAGTTCAATGGAATAACAGAGCCTCGTGTTCTTATGATTCCTTGTAAGTGCATTAGATCAGCTTGTTGTGTGTGTGTGTGTGTGTGGTTAGCATTAGCCACTCAGCTTCTCTCTGGGATTGATGCCATGTTAATCTTCTATTTGGCTCATGTATCACCCAGTCCCTCTTACACTGCTTCAGCACTTTTAATTTTCTTGTACACATTTCTTACCTGAATTTTTTTGACAATGCGGCTGTCACTATTATGCAATTGTTTGGCTTATGATTAATTGTCATACAAATAATTCTGATTATGCCACTTAGAAATATGATATAATGTATGATATCCTATGAGCAAATATTTGTAAATAAATATTGCACAGGGTAGAATGACTAATTTATTAAATTGTACAATTTATTATATTGCTAATTTATTTTAAGAATATATGTTATGTAGTTTTTTTTAATAATGAAAGCAAAAGATTTTCCATATTAACAAAAATAGGTTTTAAATTGACAGTTATAGCATTAAACAGCAATAAATAAGTAAATGTGAATGACACACTTGTAGCTGGCATAATTCTTCCTTGCACAAATTTAAATCAGCATAAAACACGTCATAGGCAAACTGGTTCCTCACAGTACCCTGCAGTATACAAAAATGCTTGGAATTATGTTAATGAGGAACTAAAGTGAACACCAAGCACTTAGCATTTGAACAAAGTACATAAGAAATGAACTGCACAATGGACTCAAAGAGAAACACACTGAAACTGTAAACATGAAAACAATGTACTACTGGAAAAACGCGACATTTAACTTTGGATGGCAATGAGCACCTGAAGAAAAAAAAAAAAAAAAAAATCACAAAATATTTGTACTCATTGCAACCAAGAAATACAGCATCATCATCTCACATACAGTCTCTTAACAAACATTCATCATCTGGCATAGAGTTTCTTAGCAAACCACAGCGTCTCATTCTGTTCCAGACTGTCTCTTATCCAAGGTTTTTAGGAAAGGCCAATAACCACATTGTGTCAAATGGCTCACATCATGACTCTAGCTTGGGAGAAGGAAGGCTTAGTTCTGTATCACGTTTCTCTCCAAGCAGCGGCATGGACTTATGGGGTCCCGAAGGCTTGTGAGAAGCTGTCCTAAACCATGGATTTGTCTGCTCTAACTCAGTCAAGAGATCACACGGTTCATACCCTAAGGATTAAAGTGAATATTACAATCACTGTATCTGTGCGTAGGCCATTGTCTTTCATGTTAATTTCATTACAAGGACCCAGCTGGCCCACCTGCTGACATAAGGAGAACAACGTTGAGGAAGGTTGGGTGTGGGGCTGCACATTAATTAATCAAAGTCCACCCAAAGTATGTTTTTCTGCATGCATGTTTTTCACTTTCTACAGGTTATCTTAAAGGTTTTTCCGTTTTTTTTTATTTGATTTTAGTATAACATTATAATACCATGCATATTTTTATTTATTTAAAGAAGAAACCAATCCAATGTGCAGTTGATATATGAGGTTTAATACCATAGAAAAGCAATAACAGTTTTTCAGTTAGTGTTTTCAGCTTGTTAATAATCACAATTAACAATTATGATTTTTGTCATAATCATTCAGCCCTAGCTGGGTGGTTCAAAATAATGAACTGTGTTTATATGCACATGCTGTCAGCACTGTTTTAGCATTATACGAGATAAGCAAACACATGCTGAAATACTGTAAACTAAAGTGGTGTAACTGTTTAGTTATTTGGCCCCTGCGTGTGTGTGGGATTAGCTCCAAACACATGACTCCCAACCTTTCAACACAAAGCAACAAAACAAACCACACATGATAAAGAGAAAACTGAGAACAAATATCAGATTGCTCATTCAGTCAGTGTTTTGCCTTCTGTCCAGGGGCGTAGATTACGCGGGGTACGCGGGGGACGTCCCCCCCCCCCACTTTTAATATCATGGAAATTCGTCCCCCGCACTTTTTCAGTCAAATGTGTTCGCATAGATGTTTTCAAGAGCTGGTGTAAATAAATATAGATTTAAACTCAAAGAGACAGGATAGTCTGCGCATGCCCTGATATTTTATTCGGACCCAGAAGCGCTAAAAACTCCTGCAGTGTGTGTTTCATTAATACTCGAAGCCTGAGCGCACTCTCGCGCAGAAAAGTCATATCAGGAAACTCCTAATATGGGCAACAGCGTCCAGCTATCGCTATATGAAAACAGTTGTTTTGACAGAGGAACAGAAACTTTTGGAAAAAACGAAGACATTAATATACGATGGGGACAATATGTGTTTTTTCAAGTAATCTCCAGCAGGTGATAAATACAGTATATCAACAAAACAGTGGTAACTGACATAGATTTATTACAGTATAGAGACTATTCTGCCTTATTATGTGATAAATAAGTATTTGTAGTATATTTAAAAAAGTTGTTATTATTTGTTATTGTCAAGCAGTTATAGATTTCTAAGCAAAAAGCTAGAAATTAGAGAACAATTAAAGTTGCAAAGTACAGCAAAACTGAATTAAACTGAAGTAAACTGAAATATTTTTACTATACTATTTAAAATAACTGTTTTCTATTTGAATATATTTCAAAATGTTATTTATTGAGATTTTAAAGCTTGCTAAATAAAAGTATTCATATCTATAATTTCTTTTCCAAAAAATCTATATTTTTGAATGATATAATATATAATGATGCAAAGGCTTTTTATTTCACATAAATGCTGATCTTTGGATCCTTCTATTCATCAAAGAATGCTGAAAAAAAGTTACTCATGTTTTAAATATTGATAATCAGCCTATAAGAATGATTTCATTTAACTGAAGACTGGAGTAATGATGCTGAACATTCACCTTAGATCACAGGAATAAATTACATTTAAAAATATTTTCAAATAGAAAATAGTTCTTTTAAATAGTAAAAACGTTTACTGTACTTTGGATCAAATAAATGCAGGCTTGGTGAACAGAAGAGACTTCTTTAAAAACATTAAAAATCTTACTGTTCAAAAACTGTTGACTGGTAGGCTATAGATTACAGAAATGTTCTGTAATGTTTTATATTATATTGTAATGTGTGTTTGTGTATATATATATATATATATATATATATATATATATATATATATATATATATATATATATATATATAATTTCTGTCCCCCTCACTTCTGAAAAGATGGCTACGCCCCTGCTTCTGTCATTGTTCCTCTTTTACTGTCAGAGTACCACAGATCTGTATTCCACTGCATTACCTTTTGCTTGTTGTTTGTTTAGAGTGTTAATAACATCTTTTCAATATCTTTCTTCCATTTTTAAATCCAGCAGGATTAAATCTAATTCACCTCTATTAGCCCAGCACTGTTTGTGCACATATTAGTAAAATCACCATAAAAGTACACTGGCGTGTTGTCATTCTTTGTTTTTGTTCTGCCTCCAGCCTGCTACTGGCAACAAATGTGCTATTATGAAGAACGAATCACAGTCTATCCATGATGAACAAAAAGACAATGATGTAGGTCAATATAACTGGCCTGAAAACAACAATAACCACAGAGTATTGCTGGACAGCTGGATTTAATCATGTTTTTTAGGATTATAAATTGTATGGTTGGTCTGAACTATGGCCAATTTAGCTGTATAAAATGATCAGTTCATGGGTTTTCAAAATGGGACCTGGTGACCCCCAAAAGGCCACTTATTTATTAAAAATAAAACTAAAAATTACTGTTTTGTAATGAAAATATGTAGAAAAGTACTTCTTTTGGCACATTGAAGAGGTCCTGAGCATGAATTAGTAATAATAGCCTACATCCACTGAGAATTTTGAATAAGGTGGAACCATATAAATGATTGTTCTCTGAATAATCTCTCTTGATCAGACTCATGATTTACATGCCACTTCAACCTTTTAATCAATAATATGATTCTCTAAGCCTCTTACATAACTGGCATTAATCTCCTTAAATGGACCTTACTTGTTAATTATTGTACTGATTGCCACTTTAGCAGTGAAATGCAACAGGCTTTCCCCTCAGCTGGCTGCTTTGCATGAGCTGAAAGACTTTGCTTCATGAGAGGATTTAAAAGGACACGTTGCACCAAAATATTTTTGATGGGATACCGGCTAAGCTATTGTATGTTATACAGTCTTGTTGTGATATGTGGTCAATGCAGTGCCACAGCCGACATCAACATACTGCATGTTTACAACAGTCGGGTTCCTGTCGCAAAACCAATTATTTAGTGACAACTTTTCCTGGAAAATACAATGCACAGTGGGAAACAATAGGTTCAGCATAGTGGCAAAGGCAAAAAGATTCCATTTCACAACAAGAGAGCCTCTTTGAGTCTTGTTGTTTGTCCAGTTCACTGCGCCGTGAGTAGGCTTGACCCTCCTCTCCCACGGATAGTCTCTGTGTAATCTATAAAGCTATTGAGCTGACTTTGAAACTCTTTTTTTCCACTGTTCTCACTGCACTCAACTGTAACAGCCTGAAGAGAAACACAAGAGGCTAAGATTTCACCAACAAGCTCGGAAAACTCCTGAGTAACAGCATCTTAATTCAGACCTGCAGAGCTAAAGCACTTAGACTGAAAAACATGATACACCTCGAATTCCTGGGCAGGAAAGGCGACCAACACTAATCTCCACTATTGGCCCACCTTATAGCAATGAAATGTCAAAACCTTTGCTACTCAAGTGCATTAGTTGTATTTATACCGTAATCGTAGCTAATTTGTGGGTAAAGAATAGGGCTGGGTGATATATCTAAGAATATGATCATGCGCATCTAGTCAGTAAATTTGGTTCTGTGATTACCGCTAAATTGACATCACCTGTTTATAATTGGAGCTGCATTTAATATACAGAGCCGTAGATCACTGACAAGCTACACAATATCGCGTTCATATTCGTATTCATCAAAGGCGATTATACACGCGATATTGCGTAGCTTGTCAGTGATCTACAGCTCTGTCTATTAAATGCCGCTCCATTTGAAAACAGGTGACGGCGATTTACTGACTAGATGTGCATGATCATATCTTTAGATATATTGCCAAGCCCTAGAAAAGAAGTCTCACCTGCAATTCACACCAGGCAACTTCCACCCAGGTTTCTGTGTCCAGGCCTTTGTAAACAGTTTTGAATGCTCCCCTGCCAAGCTCGATGTCAAATTTTAAAAAGCGGCCACTGGGTGAAGTGGCGACGGCCTTCATCTCGGCCTCTTCTTCCTGTTCTCTATCTCTCTCCTTCCCCTTCAGAGCGGACGTCGTAAGGCCGGTCTTATCAGGATCCTGCGTGCCAAGAGTGCCATCCTCACTCAAGGCAGCCGAGGCACTGGCGGGTAACTGCTGGGCTCCGCTGGTAAAAACAGAGTCGGAGGCACAAAACTCGAGGTGAGGGGCACTATGAGGGGCGCTGATGGTTTCTTCCACCTCATCGTCCTGTTCGCATATCTCCACGCTCTTCCGGAAAAAACGCTTGTTCTCCCGTTTCCGACATGGTTCGTGGGCAGCTGGGGAAGAGGGCATGAAGAAGGTCAGAGGTTTGGCCGGCACCTCTGTTTCTTTACCATCCTCCACTCCACCACCTCCTCCTCCTGCGCCCCAAGCTCTCCTTTCCTGGGTCTGTGAGGAGGGGAAGTCAGATGGAGTGCTGTGAATCCTTTCTCTCTCATGGGCAGCCCTGTTCCCCTGGTCACTCTCCTCCTCCCTCTTTCCATCAGGTTTCTCTCCGGAGGATTCCTCTGTGGCAGTGGGCTCTCCCGGGTCCGTCGCCATGGCGATTGTCCTTTCCCGCTCCTCCGCCTCCTCCTCCTCCTGCACTCTGGCTCTGTGTCAGTCCCCGTCTCTCTCACTCTGTGATCAACCTCTCACCCTCTTATGAAGTTCCTCAGCCGTCCTTCCAGTGTTGCCAGCTGTCAGCAACAAGAATTACTCTCTCTTCTGTGGCTCTTATCTTCCAAGTTCCCTCGAGTTCACAGGAGTATCAGAGGGAGCTTGTTTTGTTAATATAACTGTGTAGGTTAATTCAGTTTTTGCTGTGTACTTTCCTTATCTCCATTTCCTACCTCGAGTGTCTTTTGGCTGATGACAGGTAAATGGCCTTCAGTGAAGGGGGGGGGGGGGGGGGTCAGGTGTATCCTATAGGAGAAAAGCACAGGGTATCATTAATGAGTATCAGGTTTAAATAAGAGTATTCATTTATAATAAAAAAATAGGGTCAAATTTATCATTATAAAACATATACATTATGAAGTAACTTGAATTAATTTTTATACTAAATGAAAAATATAGTAATGTTATAAATATCATTACAATTGAGTACAGCAGTTTTCTGTTATTAATCTATATTTTAAAATAGCAAAGCTAAATTTTCATTAGGGATGCACCGGTTGACCGGCCATAAATCGGAGCCAGGCGTTTTTTGCTTAAAATACGTGATCGGCAATCAGACGGTTTTTGGTCTTTTTTTCGGCCAATTTTTCTGGAAGTGCACCCGCGTGCACAGACTACATTGTAATCATTCACTATCATGTCATTTGTGTGGAAGTATTTCGAAATCTGTGCGCAGGACACGGGCAGCCGTTTAGCACTGGAAGTGCAGAGCTACATGTCTGAGGCACAGATAGCAGGAATCAAACAGTTGACTGTGCAAAATAAGAGTCCCTTTCCTGCTCACTGAAGTTGCGCAAGCGTACTGTACCTGTCTGCGGCCTGCACAAGCTGAGACAGTGAAGGGTTGTTCAGCTCAACTTCTCACGTGTTGGATGAGAAACGAAATGGACTAAACTGTGACAAAACTGAATTTTTTTTTTTGTAAAGTAGAATTGCATACATATTTGAAAAGCTAGAAGTAAACGTCAATTCTGTATAGGATGATTATTTTTATTTTGCCTTAAATTTACATCAACTTAATTTGATTTAAAAATCTATTTAAAAATTATATGTGGTTTCAACCCAATTCAAAAACAAAAGCTAAATGCTGATGTCTGAACCATCTATGTTTGTATTGAATGTAGCCTACTTACTGTGCAGTTACTGCTGTTAATTTCAGATGGTTATAGTTATTGTTTTAAATAGCCCAAAGCCAGTTTGGGCTATTAAATACAAAATAAACATCTTGTTTATGCACACTTTCCTTCATTCTTGTTAGTTGCTTAAAGAAAGAAAAAAAAAGAAAAAAAAAAATATTCGTTATTGGAATCAGCCAGTTTGCTTGTAAAAAAAATCTTTATCGGCCATGAAAAATAATGTTCGGCGCATCCCTAATTTTCAGCAGCCATTACTTCAGTGTATGGTGTCATATGATCGATATATATCATTGCTCTTTTTGTTGTTTTTTTGATTGCTTCCACTGTCTTCATCTGTAAGTCGCTTTGGATAAAAGCGTCTGCTAAATGAATAAATGTAAATGTAATGATCTTTCATAAAGCATTCCAATATGCAGATTTGGTGCTCAATAAACGTTTCTTATTATTAGTGCTGATTATCAGTTCTGCTTTTCTTTCTTTCCTCGCTATTTTTATGGACACAACAATATGATCAGGATTGTGGATCATTGAAAGTGGGTAGGACTTTCAGCTACTGTTGAAGTCTATAGCACTGGACCTGCATTTTTCTCCTGAGGAGAGAAAAAATCTGTGCCTGTTCACAAACTGTCACTAAAAACTTGTCAAATGTGCATATTGCCGAGAACACTTAGAATAACTTGTGAGAATTAATAAATCCATTAAGGGGATTAGTAAGCCCATCTACAGTATATTCTAAACAAGCCAAGCGCCTTCAAACACAGGGGAGAGTAACTGATTAATCCAGTAATTAAGCCATCCAGAAGCAGGACGGGTACCTAGTGCATTGCAAATCAAAAAATTGCCAATAAATATTAGCCATTAAACAACTTAAGGAACAGCAGATTGTGATTGATTAATAATGAATGATGGCATTAAGGCCCTTTAGAGTTAAATAATTCAAAGGTAGAGTAGTTACAGGAATGAACATGTGTGACCACAACAGATAATCACTAAGGGATCATATGAAGTAAAAAAAGATTATTAATTGTAGCCAGCAGTATTGCCCCCAGATGGGGGAGCATTACAGCTTCTCATGTTTACAGTGAATCTCCATTGTTTTTCTAGTTGTGTTCTCCGGGTCTATTCAGATACCTCAACACCTGACACGGCCTCTCACAAGATTCAATGCTCCCTTTGACCCATAAAACCTACTTGTCCCTCCTATCACAAACACAATCGCTCTCTTTTTCTCTCTAATGACATCATTATCTTCAACTCTCCTCTTGTCATGCCCATCGGTCTTCTGGCAGGCCACATCCATCAGGTTAGTTTGCTAACAACAAGCTAATAATAACATGACTGAATCAGAGGTGGAAAAAGATGCTCCTCTGAATCTCACCGATATTAAAACCGAGAAAACAGGTTAGCCATTCTTTCCTGTTGTAACTGAAGTAAAGTGAAATAGCATTATGTTTCTGTTGTGCAGTAGTTCAAGTAGTTCAATTTTGTTTTTGCAAGAAACATCACTGATAGGTCTCTTTATGTTTTGCTTTTTTTATTTACTTATAGATTTCCTGAGGAAAATATCTTGAAATGCAAGTTTAGCTGGCAGCTCTGGTTCATCTAAAAACCATCTGCAGATAAAACTAAAATGCAAATTGAAAGATTAGATCTCACACCCCACACACAAAAATGCAAACATAAAATGAGGGGCAAAAGCAGGCTACATTCACATTAGACTAGTTGTACTAGCTGACATCAACCACTCCTCCTAAACTTCACAATCCCTCCATTCTTTCAAAGATAATGACATGAATAGCATGCTGGGTAACAAATGAAAGGCTTTAGATTTCATTTCTCACATGCAATGGTTCTGAGGATTCACTTGATTGACAAGAAAGGGAGTCGCAGTAGTCTAGAATTGGGCTACTACATTGCAATAAAATGTAAATTAATGAGAGAGCTGACTGTTGAGATATAAAAGGGCATGAAGCAACGACATCAACAACCCATGAGAGGAGGAAGTGCTGTTTTAAACAAGTTTGTTTGCCTGTGCCCTCAGGGCTAGGAGTTCCCGTGAAAACCATATAGACTGAATACAGAACGTCAGGCACATCACTCACACACTCGCTCACATTCCCAAACTCACTTCTGACACACAGGATTTAGATCATTCCCACATCAGCAGAATATGGTTGTCAGTCTTGTTTAAGAGAGTTTAATATGGTTAAGCACATTAGCACAGTCGGAACACATTTGTATTTATTAAGAGGTTTGACTTTCAAATTGTGCCGTGTGACAGACAAGAGCAAAATTCTACAATGACTTCACCTTAAGAGTCAACTGACAAGTCAATTGTTTCTAATTTATATATATAAAAAATAGGCCAAATATATATATATATATTTAAAAAATGGGAACACTGGTATGGACTGACAAGCATTTTATAGGGTAAAATGTGTCAATATGTATTAAGTTGCACTATCCAACATTTTAAAAGTTGAGCACAAACCATATGGCAGTAATGCCACTCGAAGGATAAACAGAATTATTTGGTTTGAAAAAAACTCACACGATCCTTCAGAAAATATGTTGAATTGCTTTGTCTGTTGAATATTTCGTGGAAACCATGACACACTTTTGCAGTTTTGATAAATATAATCTTTAGAATAACAGTATTCATGTAAAATAAACCATTTGCAACATTATAAATCTTTATTGTCACTTTTGATCAATTTAATACATCAGTGATCAATACAAGAGATTTTTCTTGGAAATATACATGACCCCAAACTTTAAGGTTAGTATATAATCAGTATATTTCAGTAACAAGACTGTAAAGAATTTCATGATTTCTCATGATTCTGCACTTCATTCACACAAACCCAAAGCACAACCAGAGCTGCTGCTGTCACTAGGAGCTGAGGCGGGTCACAGCTGCATATTTTAGCATGACTTTTATGCAGCATTTCACATATACAAACAAATTTGGAAGCAGAGATGCATCAGAGTAGCCTTAACTTGCCTATGTAATCTAGCATACAATGCTTTGGGAAAACCTGAATATGACAAGCCCAGTCACCTCTGACGATGTTTAGTTTGCTACATCAGCTCTGTTATTCTACATTCTCATCTGTCAGTGGAGCATGTGGGATTAATCATGCCACACAGTGTTCAACCTAACCCAGATGTATCGCTAATTTGAATATCAGTGTCTGTGGTTTAATCCTCTTTGAAATGTGTAAAGACTTTCTCTAGGTGGGTTTTTTAAAGGCTTTTAAAGTGCATCAACTGCAGCTCACAGTAGACAGGATCTTCTTAAAAGCATCTGATATCACTTTCCTATGCCATACCCAGCTCTTCTTCAACAACGGCACAGCTAATCAGTGCACTGTGTTGTTAAAGCAATTTCTCTGTCTCACACACTCACTATGTTGTCCGCTCCCACAGAGCTCTGAAACTCCAAACACAACAGGCGCTACACAAAAATCGAGTCCTCTCTGCCTCTCCCAGTTTTTTCATTGCTCTCTTCACCGGCATACACACATTAATCCCCTGGAACTGAGCAGGCTCTGCTGATTTACAGAGGCAGACAAAGAGGGAGCCAGGGAATCTGTGTGTGTATGTGTGTGTTTAGCGAGGGGACAGACAGAAGGGTTTGGGGGTTGAGCTATGATGAATCTAGATGAAAAAGGGTGGATAAAATGGAGGGGGGGGGGCTGTTCAGGAAAGGATTGTGAGTAGGGAGAGAGGACATCAAGGTTTTAGACAGCCAGTCAAGGGGGAGACAGATAAGGAGAGGGGTTTGTGTTGAAATGGGTGGGAAAAATGTGTGTGAATGAGAACAAGAGAGGAAGATATAGGAGGAGGGGGTTGCGCGCGCGTGCACACACACACACAATAGACAATAGACAAAATTCCACCACAACAAAACCAACTGAAGTTTGGCCATGTGGGAGGGAAAGACGTGTGGAGCAGAGTATGATGAGATCATCCAAAGTAATAAATAAAACTAGAAGGTACATTTCCTGAAGAAAATGTGAGTGGTGCTTGCAGTGGCAAAACTCGCCCCTCTGTTGCTAAGGTGTGGTTGCTAGGGTACCCGGGGTGGTTGCTAGGGTGGTTGCTAGGGTCCCTATGATGGTTTCTAGGGCCGTTGCTATGGTACCCAGGGTGGTTGCTAGGGTAATCGGGGTGGTTGCTAGGGTGTTGCTATGTGGTTGCTAGGGTACCCGGGGTGGTTGCTAGGGCGGTTGCTAGGGTCCCCATGATGGTTGCTAGGGCCGTTGCTAGGGTACTCAGGGTGGTTGCTAGGGTAATCGGGGTGGTTGCTAGGGTGTTGCTATGTGGTTGCTAGGGTACCCGGGGTGGTTGCTAGGGCGGTTGCTAGGGTCCCCATGATGGTTGCTAGGGGCCGTTGCTAGGGTACTCAGGGTGGTTGCTAGGGTAATCGGGGTGGTTGCTAGGGTGTTGCTATGTGGTTGCTAGGGTACCCGGGGTGGTTGCTAGGGCGGTTGCTAGGGTCCCCATGATGGTTGCTAGGGCCGTTGCTAAGGTACCCAGGGTGGTTTCTAGGGTAATTGGGGCGGTTGCTAGGGTGTTGCTATGTGGTTGCTAGGGTACCCGGGGTGGTTGCTAGGGCGGTTGCTATGGTAACCTGGGTGGTTGCTAGGCAGTTGCTACGGTACTTGGGGTGGTTGCTAAGGTGTTGCTAGGCGGTTGCTAGGGTGTTTTGGCTGGTTGCTAGGCAGTTGCTATGGTCTCCTGGGTAGTTGCTATGATGTTACTAGGTGGTTGGTAGTTGTCACAGATGGTCACTATGTAGTTATTATAGAGTTCTTAGCCCATTTGAGCACTTAGCTAATCACTATTAGCATGTAGCTAATCACTGCTAGCATGACTAGCATGTTGGAAGTCCAGTGTGCTAGCATGAGTCAAAAAATCCAACCGCCATGTCTGTACGATGTTCTGATGCAGAGATATAGGTCGTGCAAAACGGTTGCTAGGGTACTCCATTTGGTTGCTATGGAGTGGATGGGCAACTGCCAATGGTGATACTACAAAGGCTGCTCGCCAATACAAACCAACCCCCATGCCTCTACGATGATCTGATGCGGAGATATAGTTCTTGCAAAACGGTTGCTAGGGTACTGTGTTTGGTTGCTAGGGAGTGGCCTGGCAGCTGTCAATGATGATACTCCAATGGTCGCTTGATAATATAAACCAACCCCCATGCTTCTATGTCTTTCAGATGTTAAGATATCTCTCTATACTTTGGGTTGCTAGGTAGCTCTTAATGGTTGCTAGGGCGTGGCTAGGTTGTCATGAAGGAGATACATGATTGGCCGTTTGCTGCCCGAGTCAAACGAGCCCACCCTCATGTTTCTATGACACTTCTATCCAAAGTTATTCATTTGATCTTTTTCAATGGAAGTCTATGGGGCTTGTTGCTATGGCGCTCTATATGGTTGCTAGGGCGTGGCTTGATAGATTCACAGTGATCCTGAGAGACTGATTGGTTGCCTGATTCAAATGAGCCCACCCCCTTGTCTCTATGACATTGTGATCCAGAGTTATGTTCAATACAAAATCCCTATGTAATGTCCCATAGCAGGAAAAGTCCTCCCTATACTTTGTATTAGGGCCATTTTTGGGGGGCTCTCGCGCCCCAGGGGTACAACTTATACCCCACTGCGGGGTGTGTTCTCGCACAGCCTGATAGCCTCTTCAAATGTGGAGATTCACGTGTTTCTGCGAAATTCCCTCTCGGAGCTATGATCCGTCAAAGTTGGCCGCAATGCATTCTCTATGCGATTTTTCGCCCGTTTTTTCGCCCGGTGTACGAACATCGTACGCCCGATCGCTTATAAAAGTCATAGCACACCATTCCCGATTAGGCCGCACGATTTGACGCCTGTTTCGTTGGTCTGTGATGAAAACTGCGGGACTAGTTACGCGCCGAAATTTGTACGGATCTAGTATAATAATAATAACTAGAAGGTACATTTCCTGAAGAAAATGTGAGTGGTGCTTGCAGTGGCAAAACTCTGCGCCCTGTTGCTAGGGTGTTGCAATGAGGTTGCTATGGTGGTTACTAGGGTACCCTGGGTGGTTGCTAAGGCGGTTGCTAGGGTCCCCATGATGGTTGCTAAGGTACCCAGGGTGGTTGCTAGGGCCATTGCTAGGGTACTCAGGGTGGTTGCTAGGGTAATCAGGGTGGTTGCTAGGGTGTTGCTATGTGGTTGCTAGGGTACCCGGGGTGGTTGCTAGGGCGGTTGCTAGGGTCCACATGATGGTTGCTAGGGCCGTTGCTAGGGTACCCAGCGTGGTTGCTAGGGTAATCGGGGTGGTTGCTAGGGTGTTGCTATGTGGTTGCTAGGGTACCCGGGGTGGTTGCTAAGGCGGTTGCTAGGGTCCCCATGATGGTTGCTAGGGCCGTTGCTAGGGTACTCAGGGTGGTTGCTAGGGTACCCGGGGTGGTTGCTAGGGGCGGTTGCTAGGGTCCCCATGATGGTTGCTAGGGCCGTTGCTAAGGTACCCAGGGCGGTTGCTAGGGTAATTGGGGCGGTTGCTAGGGTGTTGCTATGCGGTTGCTAGGGTACCCGGGGTGGTTGCTAGGGCGGTTGCTATGGTAACCTGGGTGGTTGCTAGGCAGTTGCTATGGTACTTGGGGTGGTTGCTAAGGTGTTGCTAGGCGGTTGCTAGGGTGTTTTGGCTGGTTGCTAGGCAGTTGCTATGGTCTCCTGGGTGGTTGCTATGATGTTACTAGGTGGTTGGTAGTTGTCACAGATGGTCACTATGTAGTTATTATAGAGTTCTTAGCCCATTTGAGCACTTAGCTAATCACTATTAGCATGTAGCTAATCACTGTTAGCATGACTAGCATGTTGGAAGTCCAGTGTGCTAGCATGAGTCAAAAAATCCAACCGCCATGTCTGTACGATGTTCTGATGCAGAGATATAGGTCGTGCAAAACGGTTGCTAGGGTACTCCATTTGGTTGCTATGGAGTGGCTTGGCAGCTGCCAATGGTGATACTCCAAAGGCTGCTCACCAATATAAACCAACCCCCATGCCTCTACGATGTTCTGATGCGGAGATATAGATCTTGCAAAACGGTTGCTAGGGTACTATGTTTGGTTGCTAGGGAGTGGCCTGGCAGCTGCCAATGGTGATACTTCAAAGTCTGCTTGACAATATAAACCAACCCCCATGCTTCTATGTGTTTCAGATGTTAAGATATCTCTCTATACTTTGGGTTGCTAGGTAGCTCTTAATGGTTGCTAGGGCGTGGCTAGGTTGTCTTGAAGGAGATACATGATTGGCCGTTTGCTGCCCGAGTGAAACGAGCCCACCCTCATGTTTCTATGACACTTCTATCCAAAGTTATTCATTTGATCTTTTTCAATGGAATTCAATGGGGCTTGTTGCTATGGTGCTCTATATGGTTGCTAGGGCGTGGCTTGAAAGCTTCATAGTGATCATGAGAGTCTGATTGGTTGCCTGATTCAAATGAGCCCACCCCCTTGTCTGTATGACTATGTGATCCATAGTTATGTTCAATGCAAAATCCCTATGTAATTTCCCACAGTAGGAAAAACACATTGTTTCATTGGTGATCCCTCACCATTGGCATAGAATGGGGCAACTTTGGGGGGCTCTTGCGCCCCAGGGGTACAACTTATACCCCATTGCGGGGTATGATCGCGCACAGCCTGATAGCCTCTCCAAATGTGGTGATTCACATGTTTCTGCAAAATTCTCTCTCGGAGCTACGAGCCGTCAAAGTTGGCCGCAATGCATTGTCTATGGGATTTTTCGCCCGATTTTTCGCCCGGTGTACGAACATCGTACACCCGATCGCTTATAAAAGTCATAGCACACCATTCCCGAATAGGCCGCACGATTTGACGCCTCTTTTATGGGTCTGTGACAAAAGCTGCGGGACGAGTTACGCGCCGAAATTTTGTACGGAATCTATAAGAAGAAGAATAAGAATAATAAGTATGTGAGATAATAATAGTGATGCCTTGCCTCCGGCAAGCACCACTAACTAGAAGGTACATTTCCTGAAGAAAATGTGAGTGGTGCTTGCAGTGGCAAAACTCGCCCCTCTGTTGCTAAGGTGTGGTTGGTAGGACCATTGCTAAGGTACACTTGGTTGCTATGGTGGTTGCTAGGGTCCCCATGATGGTTACTAGGGCCGTTGCTAGGGTAACCAGGGTGGTTGCTAGGGTAATCGGGGTGGTTGCTAGGGTGTTGCTATGTGGTTGCTAGGGTACCCGGGGTGGTTGCTAGGGCGGTTGCTAGAGTCACCAGGGTGGTTGCTAGGGCCGTTGCTAGGGTACCCAGGGTGGTTGCTAGGGTAATCGGGGTGGTTGCTAGGGTGTTGCTATGTGGTTGCTAGGGTACCCGGGGTGGTTGCTAGGGCGGTTGCTAGGGTCCCCATGATGGTTGCTAGGGCCGTTGCTAAGGTACCCAGTGTGGTTGCTAGGGTAATCGGGGTGGTTGCTAGGGTGTTGCTATGTGGTTGCTAGGGTACCCGGGGTGGTTGCTAGGGCGGTTGCTAGGGTCACCATGATGGTTGCTAGGGCCATTGCTAGGGTACCCAGTGTGGTTGCTAGGGTAATCGGGGTGGTTGCTAGGGTGTTGCTATGTGGTTGCTAGGGTACCCCAGGTGGTTGCTAGGGTGGTTGCTATGGTAACCTGGGTGGTTGCTAGGCAGTTGGTACGGT
The DNA here is from genome assembly GCF_003368295.1 of Carassius auratus. Taxonomy (NCBI): domain Eukaryota; kingdom Metazoa; phylum Chordata; class Actinopteri; order Cypriniformes; family Cyprinidae; genus Carassius; species Carassius auratus. Next base: position 10,659 of record NW_020524028.1, on the reverse strand, counting down.
ACTTGGGGTGGTTGCTAAGGTGTTGCTAGGTGGTTGCTAGGGTGTTTTGGCTGGTTGCTAGGCAGTTGCTATGGTCTCCTGGGTGGTTGCTATGATGTTACTAGGTGGTTGGTAGTTGTCACAGATGGTCATTATGTAGTTATTATAGAGTTCTTAGCCCATTTGAGCACTTAGCTAATCACTATTAGCATGTAGCTAATCACTGCTAGCATGACTAGCATGTTGGAAGTCCAGTGTGCTAGCATGAGTCAAAAAATCCAACCGCCATGTCTGTACGATGTTCTGATGCAGAGATATAGGTCGTGCAAAACGGTTGCTAGGGTACTCTGTTTGGTTGCTATGGAGTGGCCTGGCAGCTGCCAATGATGATACTCCAAAGGCTGCTCGCCAATATAAACCAACCCCCATGCCTCTACGATGTACTGATGCGGAGATATAGATCTTGCAAAACGGTTGCTAGGGTACTGTGTTTGGTTGCTAGGGAGTGGCCTGGCAGCTGCCAATGATGTGCTCCAAAGTCTGCTTGCTAATATAAACCAACCCCCATGCTTCTATGATATTCAGATTTGAAGATATCTCTCTATGCATTGGGTCGTTAGGGAGCTCCAAATGGTTGCTAGGGCGTGGTTATGAAGTGTTGAAGGTGATTCGTGATTGGCCATTTGCTGCCCCGAGTCAAACGAGCCCACCCTCATGTTTCTATGACACTTCTATCCAAAGTTATTCATTTTATCTTTTTCAATGGAAGTCTATGGAGCTTGTTGCTATGGCGCTCTCTATGGTTGATAGGGCGTGGCTTGATAGATTCACAGTGATCCTGAGAGACTGATTGGTTGCCTGATTCAAATGAGCCCACCCCCTTGTCTCTATGACACTGTGATCCTGAGTTATGCACAATACAAAATCCCTATGTAATTTCAAACAGTAGGAAAAACACTGTTTAATGGGCGATCCCTCACCATTGTATGTCTATGGGGCAAATTTGGGGGTCTCTAGCGCCCCAGGGGTACAACTTGTACCCCTCTGCGAGGTATGTTCTCGCACAGCCTGATAGCCTCTCCAAATGTGGTGATTCACATGTTTCTGCGAAATTCTTGCTCGGAGCTACGATCCGTCAAAGTTGGCCGTAATGCATTGTCTATGCGATTTTTCGGCCGTTATTTCGCCCGGTGTACGAACATCGTACGCCCGATCGCTTATAAAAGTCATAGCACACCATTCCCGATTAGGCCGCACGATTTGACGCCTGTTTCGTTGGTCTGTGACTAAAACTGCGGGACTAGTTACGCGCCGAAATTTGTACGGAAGAATAATAATAATAAGTATGTGAGATAATAATAGTAGTGCCTTGCCTCCGGCAAGCACCACTAATAATAATAAGTATGTGAGATAGTAATAGTGATGCCTTGCCTCCGGCAAGCACCACTAACAAGAAAAGATAATAAATAAAATTGTCAGACGTTGTTTGTTTCAATTGTAAATTGTGCAAAGTAAATAGAGAGCTTTTTAGTTAATGCTCAGACACCAAATTCCAACTTCAATCTTAAAGCAGTTGTTCTCAACCAGGGAGCTGGGGCCCACTAGGGGGCCTCAGTGAACTTCCTTGGGAACATTCTTCCTTGAATAAAGGCTGTGTGACATCTCAGACATGAAAAATGATGGCTGATTGGAAAATGAAGGCTGTGACATCCCAGACCTACAACCAACAACTAATCCTCCCGAAATCTGACTGTGTTGTTGCCTGGGCTAAAAAGTTGTATAAACACAGCTAAAAGCCAACTACTATGTGTGTTCGGCAGTTTCGCGAGATAAATTAAATTTCTATCTATTTCAGCAGATGGCAGTAGTCTACATTCACCATTCAAAAAGAGAAAACAAAACTCGGAGTGTGGATATACAAACCATAAACAAAACAGTCCTAGCTTGCAATTTTGAATATGAATCATGTTGATCACTTTCTTCGGACCAGAGAGCCGTGTCGGTATGAAAATATACTCCTACTGGAATCCTCAGGTAAGACAACAAAACTATAAAAGCATGTGTGTGTCTTCATGAAACGAATGCATAGAAAATCAAAGTGATGTGTTTTACCAACAGGCTGAAACAGATTAAACATAATGAATTGGCCAAAACAGGGTTCCAACTATTAACAAAGGTGTGGAACACACTGCAAAAAACTCTTACTGACGCTCAATGACAGCACAATGTTAGGAGATGTCTTGATGTGTCACGCCATTTAGACTTACAATTAGTTCTAGTTAATTACATTAACAATGTTAACTTATTGCTAAAAAGTATATGTCCAACCTTAAACTGCCATCATATTTAGTGTTTATTTGTTTTTATTAAAAGTACCAGAGGTAAATATCAAATTAGGGGGAGACTTGAAGTCAAAAAGGTTGATAACCACAGTCTTAAAGAGACAGTGTACCCAAAAATGAAAATTCATTTTCACACTTTCATGTCTTCAAGTTGACCACAATAAAATAAATAAAATAAATGCCTAGCTTATTATTTTTATTTTTTAAATCTAAAAAAAAAAAAAAAAAAAAAAAAAAAAAAAAAAGGAGTCAAAGAGCTCCATTATTTTAACCCCCCTGACTTGCATTGTATGGACAAACACGGTTGAAACATTCTTCAAAACACTTTCTTTTGTGTTTTTCAGAAGAAAGATATTCATGAAGGTCATGGGTGAGTAAATTATCTGACTTTTCTTTAGCACACTGTTTTTGTTTTAAAGCATCAGGATGTGCAAATAGCAACAAAGTCATTTTTAAACTGGATCCTAAAACAAGTGGTGTGTCTTGGATTACTGAGGTATCTACATAATTGTACAGTTTGCAACAGAGTTAAGTGACAGTTCATCCTGAAATGAAAAGGTCAGTTCACCGCACAAGAAAGGCGTCTCTACGATCATCCGTTCTATTTCATTTCATTCTGATTCTAAAGGCAAAAAAAAAATAATCAAATGTATAATTTGAGATTGTGAGTCTTTGCACTTGCTTTAGGCACTGATGTAAGAAGACTGGATAATTTGCTGTCACAATTGATTTCTTTTTAACCAATCAAATCTATATGCATTCCTCAACCACAGCCTACTGAATAGAAATTTCTAGGAAAGGGGGGGGGTGTTATGATTCACAATAACAACGGCTGTAAATTCAAAGTCTTTCTAAACCTAACTCAACACACAAAGCATTATTTTTTAAAGTAAAAATAAGCTCTGACCAAGAACATCATCAAGACTGTAAGAGTTACTAAATGAAATCTGGGTGCTTGCAATATTTCAAGGTGTTGATTACAGCAAAGTGACAGCTGGAGTCGAAGGTATAAAGTTTGACCTCCTCATCCCAATAAGTAACAGCCAAGAAAAACATACACACTTCGGTGTAATCTAGGTCAAGCATGTGAAAGTGAGTGTCACTATGGTCACAGAGGGTAGGGTACACAGTGAACCAGAAAAGAGACTAGATACTGCCTATTACTACTTTCTCTTCATTCAGTTTTTGATATATTCTAGGTGGGACCAGGCTAATTTAAAGCTTGCCATGATGAACAATGGATTATACATAATAAGTGGCTTACTATTGTGCTTTTGAGGTTTATGTCAAAAGTAAACTTCTCTTGATTTATCCTTTCATACAATATGGGTCAGATTATCACTGAAGCTAAGGGATTTTAAACTACACTTGTACATTAATCACTGCTCACTCCCCATCAGCATAGATCGCACAGATACACAAAGTTGCACACACTAATGTTCACGAGTTTGGGGTCAAAAAACTTATCCAAGGGACATGTTCAATTTATAAAAAGCGACAAAGATATTTCTAATGTTACAGAAGTTTTCTACTTGCAAATGTTGTTCTTTTGAAGTTTTAGTCAAAGAATCCTGAAAAAGTAAGAAGAAGGTTTCTTGAGCAGCAAATCAACATAACAGGATGGTTTCTGAAGGATCATGTGACACTGAAGACTGGAATAGGCCTGATGGCTGCTAAAAATTCAGCTTCGCTATCCCTGGAATAAATAACATTTTTAAAATGCATTAAAACAGAGAGAGCGAGAAAAAAAAACGGGATAACACCTCTTTCAATATAAACATTCAAAAATGCTTAGGTGGCATAACGGTGATGTCATGTCAAAAGAAATCCATAAAACAGAGTATCGCTTTAGACCCTGATGACTGACTTTCAAAGTCATTTATGTTTTTTTTTTTTTTTTTTTTTTATCACATAATAACATACTTTGACTTTTAAAAAAAATGCAGGGCAAATCAGGTTGGTTCAAATTTAGTAAAATGTAATAAAACTAGGTAAACCCACTAGATAGTTGATTAAATTCATGATTTGTATAAAAAACTATTTAGATATATTTTTTAAATATTCTGAAAATAATAATGGTCACATTTATTCTAGGTCCACGTACCATGTTTTGACCAATTCATTTTTTGATTAAACCACTCGACATTTTTTTGTCGAGTGTCCACAAATCAAAAACATTTGTAGAAACTGACATTAACCATTTTTCAAAGAACCTGCCACCTTAAACTAAAATTTTCCGATTCATCATCTCAGACATCCTTATTAGACTAGTCACTGACCCAGGTTACATCTCCGACAACATACGAGTTAAACAAAGCACCAAAGAAAGACAGGTAAAGGCAACTACTACAAGCACCATCTACTAGCCACTTCACCGACCAAAAGTGTCCAATGCCTTGAGTTAAAAAACATAGCAACAGAAGACACGGCAGCCACAAAAATACACAAACGTGTGCTAATGAGGCTGCAACTCTCAAACTGAAGCACCACCAGTCGATAAATTGATAATATGCATAAGAAAATCCGTCAACTGCAGCTTATGACAAAATACAGACAGATAAGAGAGCAAACGCCCGTCTGAGCTGCATATTCAGTCTTCATTTACATTGATTCGGTTAGCAAGACGGATGAAGAATATAAAAGACCATATCAATAGCAGAAACCTGCTCGGGATCAGAAGTAAAAAAGAAGACTAAGCAAAGATCATATATTGGTTGTAATTTTGCTTGTCTCGTCCATTTGCCAACATCTATTTCAGCACCACCGTGTTGTGTTAGCATCTAAGCTATGTTTGCCTGGGATTCCTGTATGTCTGAAAGACATATACAGCAACCTAAAGGTGTGTTTTATTTAACAATTTATATCTATAAAGACAGGTCCTCAGAATATCTAGAGCTAATGATTATTTAGCAGAACAGTCAAAGGGTCCTCACCGGTGTGCGGCATCCTCTGTCGTTACTGAAACAGAAACAGCTTGTCGAAAGGTCTCGCTTGCTCCAATTTATGTCAAAGACTCAACAGTTCGTCAGCATCTCGTTGGATAAAACGCGTAATTTGTCGTGTAAGGTTGCCGGTGTTTAACGTTACTCCTTTTCTTAGACGAGCGTTTGGTTTTCTTGTTTGAGCGGCGTCGTAAAATCCTGCAAATCCGCCTGGACACATCATCTGTTAAAAAACATTGCTCTTCCTTTGCGCGAGATTGTCAGCACACCTTTCCGCCGGTGAATGTAACGTCAGCGTATTCACATATGTGTATTTGACATAATTTACAGAGCAACGTCCGTCGCTGCGGCGCTCAGTCGAGCACAAATCGTTTCTCCTTTTTCGGTTAAAGAAAGAGACGCGTGCTCCAACTATGCGCGCCACCGCCTTCTGTCTGACGACGCGAGATCGCGCATTGCCCAGTAAATATCTAATTAAACAATGAGATTTAAGCATTCCAATATGATTGATTTACATTTTAATAGGGTTGTTAGTTATTAGGATAAATAATGTGTTTCGGTTTTTCTATTCATAGCCCGATCCTACAATATCACTTGGCAATTCATGTAGCCTTAATTATGAAAATACGTATTTAATGTAATATGCGGGATTATGTATAGACATTATGTAGACTAACTAAAGCATCAAATGTTTTCTTTTATTTGTGTTCGTATTCTAACTAATTAGCCCGCTACTCAGCGCAATATTTCAATATGATAATAAAGCAGGATTATGGTACAATGAATACATTACTGTCTGAGATGTACTCATGTTAAACAAGGATATCTCCACCTGTTTTGTTGCTACTTAAGGATATCTCCAAATATTACAAGTTATTTCGATACCAACTATTTGTTTCACCATACAGACTATTTCATGGGGATTTTTTTGACAGAAATATAGATATATATAAATAAAACTAACAAAAGTACTTGTGAGTCTTGAATAGGTACTAAGTCTGACGTGTTAATATGTGATTCACAGATCCCCATACAATTATGACATACTTTGCAATTTACAACCATAACAATTGAATAGACTATTGAGAAAGTGTCTTGTAAATGATAATGTAAATAATACTGACTAATTTAATAGATACTAAGCCTACTGTAGTTATCAACAAAAAAGTACAACATAAAAAATAGTTAGTTTTAAGAAATCATATTGTTTATACAACTTAAATTAAATTAATAAAAGTTTAAGATAATTTATAATCGTATACAAACTGCCATTATAGGTTTGCATTTCAAATGCTTCTTTCTCTGCTGCCCTCTAGTGTATAAGAACAGTAATGCCGCTGTCCATGGTGCTTGTTTTGGTGATTTTAATTCGCTGACAACACACGTGATCACGAGCTTCTGTAAATAGCGTTACTGTGTGCACGTGACCAAGTCAATTCCTTTGGAACAAACTACATCATTCGCCAAAACCACACTGCGTTTCGGTGGCTGCAAAAATAGCACATTTCCCATGGCCAACACATATGCTGGTCAAAAACAAAGGGATACACATCTGTGAGAATTTACTATGAGACGAGATAAACTAATCCTCCCAGAAAAGGCTGTCCTAAATAAAACTACAAGAATAACCTCGATGTTTGGTTGATTTCTATCAAGGGTTGTCTATACCTTGCATTTCATCAGTTCATCATTTTACAAAGAACAAAAACTACACCTTGAACAAGAGTGATGCAACCTAATTGAGATCGTGTGTCATGACACTGATTTTATTACAAGCATGGATTAGAAATACGTGACAATTGTTAATGGACTCTCTCAGGACATTCTTTAATGTGTATTTAATATTCTGTCTTTGAAAGTAAACAGATATAAATGGCATCCTTCAGAGCAACCATTAGGCACAGATTTTATACAGTATGAACTTAACACTTTATATAGAACCTTTCTAAACATACCATTTAAATATTGTAGAAAAAAAGAATTATTTTTCTTTATAAAAAAAGTCCTTCTTTTGTCAATCACAACAATTCTAATTCCACCAGACCACACGACCTAAACTTATAATTTAATTTCAGTTTTCTTCTTCATCTTGAAGCAGATGGCTCTGGAAGGAAAATCCGTTTCGAATCATCCAACGAGTAAACATTTTAGGCAGCTGAATTGTAATCATACATAGTGCACCATGATCCTTGTGTCTGAAGTGTTTCTACAGTTCATAGCCCCCATGAGGCCTCAAGTTTCTAAAGGAGCACGCAGAGGAATGCAGCCATCCATCTCCAGAGACTCAGGCCAGCCTTCATATTTATTACTACTTTTACTGTTCTTCATTCGCTGAAAGAAAGAGAAAAGAGTCTTGAGCTGAAACATTTAGCAAAACGTTTTAATCCAAAGCGACTTGCTAATGAGTAATATTAAAAAGCATTTATTATACAAGAGCAAAATCACATCAGTACGCCAGTGCCAAGTTTAAAGTTGTTTTCTTTTTTCTTTTTTTTACCAAATTAATTTGATTGGGGTTTAAATGCATCATTTTGGCGTATTTCATGAAGGTCATGTAGGTGAAATACCTGTTCAAATGGGCTCTTATTGTCTATTCCTTTGGCTCCAACAAACACCCAGCTATCCCTGAAGCTCAGTTCCTTTGCTGCTGTGCTCCCCAGCTCCATAAACAGCCGTCGAGCCTCATCATTTAACCTGGGAATGGGTTTAACAATAACTAATACAATAAAAACAATGGGAGAAAAAGAGCCCCTAATATTGCTCTAGATTTAGAAGCAATTATTAGATCACAGAACATTAATCTGGGTTTAAAAGTAGAGTGCAGAAATAAATATATTCTTACTTGGTGGCTGGGTCATCAAAAGAAACAACAAATACTAGCGTTCCTTTCATGGAGAGGCCGAAGAAACTTCAGCAGCTCTGAAATGTCTGTGACAGAGAGGGAACACTAGTTTTAAGATCTGATGGTCCACTTTCATGAGAAAACAGCGGCCTAACCAAAGTGATACATCACCCCAAAGGTCATCTCACCTCCTGCCCACATATCAAATGCTTTTATTTCCAAAACATCTCCATTAACCCCTGAGAAACGGAAATGGAGTTGACATCATTAATGGCATATTCATCCCATGCAAAAATATATCAGTACAAACGAATGAGAGAGATTTACCATTTACTAAGGCAATATTGAGCCCTCTGCCCACATTGTTTTTAGCACTGCTGACAACACTGTCAGACCAAACAAACAGAAGTCAATAGCATCTCAAAACTATTTTTTTATTAGAAAGACTTTAATTCTATGTTGGAAGTTAAGGGAGGATGAGTAAATGAAATATGAACAAAAGATAGGCATGGAAAGAGAAACCATTGCCTACTTGCATCACGCTGCCCAGTAAGATTAGGAGTCCTGGTAGTGATGGGCCATGAGAAATAACAAAGACCATATGATGAATACCAGCAGAGACAGAACAAGAAATAGGCAGGGATATTGCATGCAAAGCTAGTGTGCAGTGTGATCATGCAAGCTCATGTAAAGAGGACCAGAGCAACAGCGATAAGGTTGGGGCGACTTGCATTTTATCCTCCAGACAGATTTTGGGGCCGATGACATTGGCAGCACCGGAGATCAGCCGGAACGCGAGATGTTTGGGGGGACACGATGCTGACAGGCCACACTTGTACTTGCGTGGTCGTGGTTCTGCAAAACAGCAGGTCATTTCATTGAATGAATAGATTGCTTGAATGTTTCTCGTGGAAAAATGCATGTTTCTAATGCAAAGTCATTTTACCTGGAGTGGGCTCTTCTTGTCCACCTATGAATGATAAAACATTGTGAATGACCATCAAGCCATTGAGATGATATTAGATTGTATTTTATAACCTAGTGGTCGTCCAATTATAATCACCATTGTCAATATTCTGCATTTTTTTTCTATTTGACTGAATGTAATATATATTTTACTGTAGCAATTATTATGTGTGTGTCATTTACTTTCATTAAACTCTGCATACAAACTATCGGTCAAAAGATTGAAATAATTATGATTTTTAAAAAGGTTTTTATTTTTAAAGTGCAAGGCTGAATTTATCTGATCAAAAATACAATAAAAACAGTAATTTTGTAAAATATTATTACAATCTCTCTAGCATACCTTATTTATGGTTTGAAATGGGAGAGGTGTCACAGTGAGGGGGATGGATTTATGGTCTATTGTCTATTTCTATTGGAAAGAGTGCATAGTTTGTGGGATTGAAGAAACAATTCATTTATTTATTGATTGTTTTAGGTTGAAGGGACCTTGTAAATTTAACATCATACTTTACAAAGCTTGGAGAAACATTCAGACAAGTGGTCCGAAATAAAAAAAAATTCAGAAAGGAGGAAATAATATTTAATGAATTTTGTGTTGGGGTCAGCTTGGATGTCTGTATATGGAAAACTAAAAAAATAAAATAATGTCGGATATGGGTCCAATAAATGCTGAGATGGTAATAAAAGGGACGACAACTGCTAGAATTAAGTATAAATATTATAAATTGGTCAATGATATTGTAATGTTTTCTGAAATTTGGTCAGTGGGAGGAGTTCTTTGTAAAACTGGAGAAAATGACATGATTTTGAATGTATTAGAAATGTTTTTAGGTGGTGTAATTGTCTGTTTTTGGAAAAAAATATTGTATTTTAAGAGGGAAAAAAATCGTTTAATAAAGATATTATTAAGCTCCTCTCCCTCTCTATGTATAAACAACAACTGAAATACTAAAACTTTAACTAGAATTAAAATGAAAATGGAAAATATAAAGAATCTGAATGATACTACAACAGCAGTCGACCACCAATACATCCATGTAACATTCTTACCACTAAATAGCAGCCGCATAAAGGAGTTCCCATCCCTTCCTAGCATAGAATTCGCTAGAAGCCAGGTAAAGCCCAGCAGAAGAACCAAAACAATAGCACGCAGTGCCACTGGAGAAAACAGAAGAGGGAAATACCATCTGAATGCCAATGTAAAAAGAAACGTCATTAATACCTGAGAAGCATGGAAATGCACAGACCTGTAAACCTCATGCCAGAGAGATGTCAAAATCTGGTCAGCAAATAAGATTCTGTTTGAAATAAATGAGAACATTAAGTTCGTAAAGCAACAACATTTATGATCAAATTAATCATGAACAGAGCATAAGTTTCTAAATGAAACCCAGGAGGGACATTCCAAAAAAACTAGGTTGAGTAGCAAATGTAGCTCAACCAAAGTTTTAAACATACTTTTAAGCAAGCTTGATGCCTATTTCTGTTTACGATTTTATTTACATAACTGGCAGGACTTAGCCTCTATGACTTTAGAGCTGTTAAGTCAGCTGGGAAGCAAACCTCCCTGGAACTGACACCTAGA
>NW_020524027.1:0-49075 GCF_003368295.1 Carassius auratus | reverse complement strand
TTTTGCACGGCATCCCTTGCTTTTGACTTGCTATGGAGTGAATGCTGGGAGAGCAACTGACCCAGTTTTTCTTCGTAAGATGGTTTTGGCTTGAACAGAACAACAGACTCTTTGCATTGAAGCATTTGTAAAGGACAGAACATGGTATTAGTTTAGATTATCAGTCAGTCCTCACATGCACACTGCATGTGCAAGACAACACTGAACTTTTTGACAAATGTACAGTTGTGCCTTACTGTTTTCTCCCTCTCTCTCTCTCTCTCTCTCAAAAATGATTTCTCTCCCCAAAACCTTTCCTCACTCCAATTTTTTTTTCTACCAAATACTTTTTTTCTCTCTGCATGGAATTTTGCCATTTTTTTTAGGTACAACAAAAGAAAAAAAAAGATGGCTAGTTAACAATTTAGCATGCAACAGATTCTGCAATAATTAAGCATGAAAGCTAATTTATTTTACACTCCTGTTCCTCATGTACATACTGTGTATTATAGTAATTACAATAACTATGTAATAACTAGGTACTAACCCTGAACCGACCCCTAAACCTAACCCTACCCCATTGTAGTTACCTTGTGTTACCAGAACTGTCTTAGATAAATACACTGTAAGTACACTATAAGTACATGTTAGTACACGTACTGTAAAATAAAGTGCAACCGAAAACATGATAACACAAATCTTATGACAAACATGATCTGTCGCGTTTGGCTTGCTTAGTTGGGGACACGACTGATTTCACATGCACTATTGAAAGAGAGTTGAAAAGGATGATGACTGATATCACAGAATCATCAACGAACTGGCTTTGGCTGGAAAAATGCCTCTGTTACTGCCCTCTTGCATTATTGACAAACTACTACTATGACCAAATTTTTGTCCGAAGAACCAACAATAAACACTGTCAGATGTAAACAATTAAATTATTTATTCTCAAAGTTTTAATCTAACCTCAAAAACACACAAAAAGCACCTTGTTAATAATAATAGTTATCAAGTTGTTTGCCCTGAATGTTTACAGGTTCCATCATTTTTGTGAATGCATGTGTATGAATATGAATGTGCTGTTTGACAAAACACAACATAAAAACATGGCACCATAACACATATCTGAGATCCATGTTTGTCTGTAACACCCAAAATTAACAGTTTCTCAACTTATTTTGCCTTTATACTCCTGTTACACATCAATGCTAATTCCATTTCATCATTTATCATCTACTAACCTTTGTTGTGATGCGGAGTGATTTTGTTTCGGTAAAGGCCTACGCTAAATGCATCCCATTTCATTTCTTGTTTATTCACAAGACTCACTCATTACCAATCAGTGTCTTAAATTTCTCACAGTCAAGTAGCATGTAGGATAAATTTGCCTTTTTTTTTTTGTACATCACTCATGTTAAGGTGTGTAGTCCGTGCCCAGGTGAGGGGCTGGATGAGCCGGACAGGACTCCCGGTAGGGAACGTGTGCTAATGGGGCAGTAGCTGGGTTCGGAGCTACGTCTGGGGAAGAGCTGGGACACAGGCCTCCCTGTACAGATCTGCCAGGAGGAAGGCGCAGCACAGGTGACTTTTTAGGGGATTTTGGGTGCTTGTAGAGAAAGACATTGTAGTGCAGTGGCGGGCTTGTCTCGGGGAGCATTTTCGCCTCTTTGGGGAGAAGCAACTCTAAGTCGATGGTCACACCACCCTGGACACACAACATACACACAAACACACAAAGGCACCAGTGCACAAGCATAACGACACAAACAGGGAATAATAATAAAAAAAATTTAGAAGCACATACAACACAGATTGACAAACCCATTCATAAATAAAAGGCAAGAACTTATAAATAATTCAACATATAAATTGCATGAATTGTTGATAACGTCTCCATTCAGTACCAGAAAATTATTTAGATTAAGAGTGAACAGAGAAAACTATTAGGTCTTTTTTTTTACATTGTCGAATGATTTGAGGGTTGACGCTAACCCGGCACAAACCATGAGCGGTGAATGAGGTGGAGCATGAGCAAGTAATCGGCTTGTAGGAGTTGATCTCTTATTATCAAGTATGTAAGCTGGAGTAAACAAAGGATTGTACTTCACTTGCACTCTGTATTAAACAGAGGCCAAGGTTAATCTTATCAAAGCCTTTGTAATACCTTATTTCCAGCTGTCAAATTTACTAGACTGAGTGCCTGCTAGTTCTGATCTGGTCTGCTTATAAATCCACTGGAAACATCTGGCATTACTACCAAATTAAACGTTAATGTCTAATTCTTACATCAGTAATTCAATTCTTAATAGATTAGATAAAAAAACTCAGTTTCTGCTCTTTGGATAGACTTTCAGAGGAAAGCAGCTTTTCAAACTTAAGGTGTTGCACTTAGGTGGGAAACTTCAGAACTACTGTAGCTTCATCACATTTTTAGCAGTTAATAGACAGGATTCTTATGCTAATTTACAAGTGAATCTATTGATGAGTGATGCAAGACTCAACAAGCAAGTAAGCACATTCAAAGGTTTGGGATCAGTAAGATAAGATTGGGACAAGTAAGCTATTGTAAAAAATATAAATAAAATTCATCATTTTGGAAAGAGGAAAATTGTTACTTATGAACATGTTCTACATCTAGTTATATGATATATTGATTTGTGTCCAATTTTTTTATTTCCCTTTGCCAACTCACAACCAGAATGGACAGCAAAAAATATTAATGTTTTGTCTAAATTATGCAAACCCAAATATGTAAAGTCAACCTAGCCTTTCAAGAAATGTCCTGTGTGGTTAGCAGTATCCGAGGAACGCTAAAGCCATGCACAGAAGCGAAGCAAAAGAGTGAGGAGGAGCAGTGAAAGAGTTAACAGGAGTCAAAACAGGAGCATGGAGTTCAGGAATACTCAATCACGTACCGGTAAAATGTTTTATTCCAAACAAACTGCCTTTATTTATTCCCATTTGAAAAAGAAAAAAAAAAAATTCAATACACCAAAATAATTTGAAATCAATTTGTTTCAAAACACAATGAGCATTAAAATTATGATACGGCAAATAAATATTAATCTAAGCAGTATTTGTACATATACATATTTAGATGTATGCACTGACTAAGTTTTACACAGTCTAAATAGCTACGTTATTTCCCCACAGACGTTTTCTTGTGTACCAAAGAACACCAATGCATGCAGGACAGACAGGAGTTCAGAGATGACAACGGTGAGGACTAAAGGTCAAAGGTTGAAAAACCTGGAGGCTAAACCTTTGGGTCATGGGTGAAGTGTTTTACAGCATAGCATGAACACAGCATAAAAAAGCTTGACATGACAGAATGCAGTGTGACATCAGCAGTGACAGCAAGCAAGGACAAGGTGAATGCACCAACACCAAATTGCTGATATGGTACTCTCCACTGTATGATGACAGAGTACAAGCAAAAGTTAGCATGCTAGTTCAGTGCTTTGTTTGTTTTGAAGCCCACATTTAGCCATCCGGGGGAGAGTGCAAGGAAGAGTGCCATGCCAAGAGTGCTTAGTCCACTAATTAGGGAATTGTAGTCATTTAAAGGTGTCAAAAATGTGTCTTGCTACAGTCACAGCACTAGCCTGTGGCAAAGGGTGTTACTACACGTTGTTCTGCAGTGAGTTTACCTCCTCTGCATTGTCTTCTGTTGCAGCCTTGTCGTCTTCCCAGTTTTGGCATGAGTGAGTTCTGGTTCTTCAAAGACTCGTCCTCTTTAGGGTGACATTTGCATGGCTCTTCTTTGCAAGTGCAATCCTGTGGAGTAACACACATACACACAAGATGACAATGAAGGGAAAAAAGTGACAAAATGTTCCACTCCAGCCTTTTACACCTGGCATTAAGATCTCAAATGTGTCTCCGGTGACCACTTCCAATACAATCACACAGAACTATCAGTGCATAACAGTCATATGGACTGTTTCTGATATCTGTAGTGCTTTTTGGAGCTTGACAGCCCCCTAATGACCAAGTTTTCAAAAGTTTCAGCAGTTTTTTTCTATTTAGCAAGAGACATCAACACACTATAAGCACAGAGATTACACAAACTGGATATTATGGCACTAACAGTAAGCCTTGCTTATTCATAAGTATTCATAACGATACTTGTTAAAATAGTGTTTGCAACACAGTGTTTACTGCTGTGATCCGGTCTTATTTACTAATGCTAGGCATTACAAATCACTTAAAAGCAAAGCTTTTTTTAGAACAACTTGATACATAGTGATATCCCTTTTTGAAAGCAAAAAGGCAGTGATTGTACATGCCATGGAGAGGAAAGAAAAGAAGACTATTCATGCTGTTGAAATCAGACGTGTAAATACTTATTCTCAAGAGAGAGAAGATGAAAATTGTCAAATAAAATCTCCCCAGAGGCAAAAAAACAAGTCAACAACTCACAAATAAACACAGTCAACTGGGGATATATTCAAAAGCTCTTTCGTTTCTGATCTGTCATCAGTCATCCCTCATTTCTTGCCTCATCTCAGAGCGTCTTGCTCTGTTTCTCCTCCCTGTTGCACAGTGAAGCTGTCAAACTCTTTTAATCATAAAAGAGTCTCTTCCACTATGAGATCACTTGGGGAATGGAACGGTGGAGTTGAATGATGTGAAGAAATTTCATTTGTGCAGGCAATGCAACCCCCACATAATCAAAAGGTTTTTAGTTTCACCTCAGAATAATCAAATGGCCTAAACCAGAGTGCTGGAGAACAGGATCTGACAAGTTCAAGGTTCACCAGGTTCTGCAGGGTTTATAGCAGTAAGACCGCTGTTTGGTCTTTCATTAAAAATGAACTCTACTCTGAAAGATGGGAGCACAGAGAAAGAAAGTTTAAATTTTCCTCCCTTGTTTCATCCATCTGTTAATTTACTGTCGATGTCTTGATGATGTTTTGTGTTTGCATTAATGACTTTGAATATACCTCACAATGTTAAGTTGCAGGAATCAAGTTCTCACAGTAAAGTCACAATAGCAACTGTGGTGAGGAAGCGTTTATTTTAAACCGCTAAATCTATTATTGCTTGTCTACATCATTTCTTAAGAAGTAAAGGCTTAAGATGGATTTCAACTATGAGAGTGGTGATAGTTGTGAGTGATAATGAAGCTACAGGATTAAAGCGTTTTATTTGAATCAGCGGGGTATCAAAGCGTACTGGGAGGCGGTCAGTTTGAGACGTCTTACCTCGCTGCAGGGATCCTCTTTGGGTTTATATTCCCACGTGTATCTGGTCATGGTTTTCTAAGGAGTGGGGTGGCAGGAGAGGATTACTCTACTGATACACTTCTGACAGTTTGTCATTATTCCCTCTTAATTAATCAACACCTCAGCCTCAGCAGATATTCCATTAAATTCACTGTTCCCCAAGATCAAGGATTAAAACCTTTTGACAAACATTGCATTGACTGCCTAACCTCTACACAACCGCTAATATGATCAGTATGTTTGGAAACATATAAGATAATGCAGTTTCCACATTGCTTCACACAGCCAGTAGTCCTTTACATGAACTCAGGTGGCACATACGAGTCAATGACAACAGGTAATGGAAAGATGGGGGGAAGAAGAGGATGGTTTTTCTATTGATGAAGAATGGAAAGAAAGTGAAGAAAGGAGTAAGATAATAAGCATACAGGCTAAATGGAAGGAGAGAGAGAGAGCACTTTATACTTCCATTACTCATGCACAGGAAAACAGATGGGAAGAGAGGAGAGGAAAAGTTACCTGACACATAATGTTATCATAGCAAGCCAAAGCACGGGCATGGGGGAGGTTAGTCGGGGTGTCACAGAGTTTCCTTACATTTGCCTGAGAGCCCTCTGCGACAGTGGACAGCGAGAAGTTATCGATGTGCTGCTCCGACTTCAGACGAAACGTACTGAAAGACAAAGAAAATAAGTAATATAACAAAATATAATGTCATTTGTATTTGACTAATTATCAGTGTTCTTTGTGTCACATGATCCTTCAGTAAAGGATGATAGAAATAGAAAGTGGCTCGGACATTTCTGCTGTATTTAACACAGTGGATCAGTCCTGATGGGCAGTTGAAACTCAAACATGAACAATTTCCACTGTTGTCATTTTGACTTCATTACTATACTCTCTTCCCTTTATCTCTTCCAGTTTTCTCCTTTCTGTTCCACTCCTCTGCTCTCAAACTTACCCTTTTCTTGGCCTGTGTTTAAATGCCTTTGGCTGCTTAGTATATAGGTCACTCTTGTGTTGCACTGCCAGACTGGTGATATCATTGTTTTCAAAGTCCATGTTAACACTTTTTATTGTCCTCCAGCCTGTATGTGCTCCATCAAGCAAAATATAAAAAGTTAAATCTAAAACTAGGGCTCTCAGAAGTGTGTTTACATGCACGTTTCACCTGTGCTTGCGAAGTCGTCTGTTTTCAGTCTTTAGCACGTGCATCCTCTTGGAGAAAACGACTATAACCATGAAGAGGAGTAACAACATGACAGCAGCTCCACCCACTGCTATACACATCACTTGGAAATCAGAAATGACCGACTCGCACCTTGAACCTTTGTTCCAGATATACTCCTGAATGTTACACCTACAAACAACAGAGAGGTGTTAGAAAAGAGGCAGTTGAGCAAACATACAAACTGGTATATATAATAATTCACTTCTGTGATATTTCATATGTCATGTTGTATAAGCATGATTTAGGACAATGCAGGCTATGAACACAGAAGGAAGTGTGTTGTACGGCCTGTTGACACATTTATCATTACTATGATTTGACTGCAAGGTTATTCCTACAGCTGCATGACTGGACATATGGCCCTGTCAAGGACATGTACTTTATCTGTGCAGGTCCCACAGAGAATAAAGCACTCGAGCTGTGCTCAGTTCACAGCTTCCAAAATAGATTTACAAATTCTCTCATTTACCAGTGTTTTCATAGTGTCTGAGGTGCTCATTATCCTATTGAAGTATTATGTAGTGCATATTAGCCTATAGGTCAATAAAAAAAAATAATACTGAGTGATTTACATTTTAGAAATAATATTTCTAATTACATTTTTGTCGGAAGAGCAAAAACTATAGTTTAAAATGAACCCAAATCAAATACCAATAAACTAATGGAGACGCCGTATGACACAAACCACAAACATATACTTACACTCTGCAGCATATGGGTACATTTTGTAGTGAGTGAAAGGCCAATCAATACTGCAGGAAATCATTGCTTAGTGTGCATGTAGGCTGTGTTTACTATTAAGCCTAAGAAGATCAATTTGAAACTACGGAAATCACGGTCAATTCTACTAACTACCCATCCATTTAGTGTAACCATCAGCTGCGCTACACATTTAGCAAATGCACCTCCCCACAGACCATATGTTCATCTAATAGTTCACTTTTTATGTGCACTACAAATGGAAAACTGGTCTTTTCTAATAGAACTGACCCATTAATGTAGACAGCACCCGGTCATGCCTTCTCTCAGTGATCGACAAGTTAACCCTGTGGCATGTGCAAAGTCCAGCGCCTGACTGAAAGTTACTAGTGCATACCGAAATATGGTTGGACTAAATGTGGTTTTGCTTAAAAATTTAATAAATAAAACAGACCAGTTAATTAATATAAATGAATAAAATTAATTAGTAAATTTTTATATAAATATAATTAATATAAAATATTAATTCTAATTATTTACCTACATATTACAAATTATTGTATCTATTTTACATATTTTTCCTTAGTTTATATTGTTATAATAAATCAGTACACTTGTAAAGTGCATTATTTTTTAAATGCCTAATTATCCATTTTACTCTATTATGTTACTGATATTAAAATAAATAGAAATATTTGACTACAGTCTCAAACTTTTCTCTGCGATAATGAACACCGTTCAGTTACAATAAGGCAGGGAAGCAAGGGTCTGTGCTGATTTAATTCTGACTTTAAAGCTGTGGATGTAAGGGTGCATCAAGAGTAGAGTCATCTACTCAAACACACAGCTTATCACATCACATCATCTTGCATTGAAGCTTCAAAAACAAGATTCTTAAAACTCCAATATTATGGCTCAAAGCACCAGCTTTAGGCAGGGTCTTTAGCTCTTAAACTGAAATACACTCATTCTCAGATCTGGGCTCTGACCCAAATCCCTTTGAACAAATGTTTAATAAGTGTCTGCACTGGTCTCTGAGTAGAGTTGTGGCAGTAGTGGATGCTGGTTTAGAGTGATATGCCACCAAACCACGATGACCACATGAGTGTGGTACTGAAATAACAGCAGTTGACTGTGAGACAAATGCTAAACATGTACAGTATACTGGATGATCTCAAGAATGAGGAATTACCAAACAATTGGATTTTGAAGGACATTGATGGCAAAAACTGGATCATTCTGTTCTGCTCAACCACAAAACACATACTAGACCAATCATGTTTAAGGCAAGATCTAATGATCATTGATATTTCTAACAGATGGAGGGGAAAATAATAAACTGAATAAGTGCGCTGTTGGCATAATTTTGTCACAAAACATTTCTCCAAACTACAACAAGGCGCCATCATGTTCTTGTAGCAGCAAATAACACATGGCTTAAGAACTTTCTTTTAATATGTTTGTATATATATCTTATTTGTTTTATATATAGTAGAGTGTTACATTGGGCATTTAAATAAAGGCCATAAAGCTTTCCTAAACCCTGTGGCAACTGCTGCACAGTGTAAAAAATGCTTCCATGACATGGTTAGCCCAGTCCCACATGTGTTTGCATGAGTTTGGCCCTGTTTCAAGATCATTGAGGCTCAATGTAGTCTTCAACTGAGACTCAATCCATCTTCAATCCCAACATTTGATTCTGGGACATTTTAGAGACCAGCACTAAGCTTCTCTTGAAAATGTAAATCATAATCCCACACCATGAACAGATGCACGAACATGACCGAAGGATTGAGTTTCATCTTCAAACTCATTATGAATGTTTGATCAGATGCCACCAATGCTAGCAGAAACATCAGGGTGGTCTTTTGCGCATTCGTTTCGCTATGTAAATAAAGCCCAAACACACAAACCAACAGATATGAACGAAAAATGTTAAATATTAAGTTTCTGTACTGTATAACTTGTGTTCTTTCATTAATTTGTATATCTTGTTTAGTGTGTTTTTTAGAAGACTTGGCTACTCAGGCCAATTAGAGACAATCACTCACATTATTCCATTAAACACATGTGATTAATTAAAACTGAACATAAATTATAAAACCACCCAAGATCACTTAAAACAGTATTCAGCACTAATGAATAGTTTTACCAGAATAATGCATTGTAGTGGCAACCATCAAAATTACAAAAAGTTTCAAAACCGCTGAAATTGAGTGACTCCAGTTTTATACGATCTGAAGTCAAAACAAAAGATTCCCAAAATGTTTTAAGCATTTCAAAAGCATTAATTATTAATTCTGTTATGTTTCCACAACACAAAAACCTCAATTAAGTTTGTTTTAAATAAGACACGTTCATTTCATGGAAAAGTTTTCTTCAATTTAAAAAAATTATTTGATTGCATTATGATTGTTTACACCTATTCACACCAAGGAGGATAACTGTAAAGTTTTAATAATCGTTCTAATTCTAAAAGATCAGGGAAGTCCACACCACAATTATAATGAAAACACAATATCATAAGAATCATTTTCAGAGCATTTGTTTCTAGTCAGTTAGAATCCACCCAAAATGAATGAGGTCAAGCGTTTAATGCCGCAGAACAGAAGACATAACACTTAAAAAAACAGAACAGTGTTGTGAATTGTTGAGGATGCTTACTTAATATAGTTTTGGTGTGAATGGGCCTTACCACATGAATGTGTGCATCTTACCGGCAAAAAGCACCAATACTGTCCACCACATAACACTGTCCTCCATTGAAGCAGTAACTAGGGAAGATGTCGCATGACGAGATACATGTGCCATTGTAACGCACAAAACCATAGAGACAACCGGAGGATAGCACGTCCGATGCTCCAGCTGAAGATTCTCCAGATCCATCATCAAGGGTAATAACTCTAGCGTTGGAGGGAACTGTGCTGGCTATGAGAGGAACGTTTTCATCTTCCATGTCAGGTGGCAATGGTTGGCTCTCCTCTAGATAAACTTCAGTGGGTGAATAGTCAGGTGATAGATAATCATAAAAACTACCCTGGAGCTCCTGAACCAAAGCAGGAGGATCAAGAACACTCTGTTGGTAAGAAGGATTGTAAAAATTCACCGTGATAACTTCTTCTGGTTGGGAAGGGGTGGACTCAGGAGAAGGACTAGTGACCGGATCTATAAACGTCCCATCCGCTTGTAGTCTCTCGCTTTTCCAGCGTGGAGCACTGTCCTCAGTTCTCTCCTCGTTAAAGTCTAGCTGGGACAGGCCACGTGTCCGGGGTTCAGCCAGCGTGGGCAGCCGGGCAGCCATGCCATCTATCGTCAAATCAATGACGTGTTCCCTTTCAAAACTGCTGTCCCTCACAGCACTGGATGAGGTTTCTCCAAGGCTGCCGAACTCTTCTCCAGCTCGTGGTTTCTGAGAGTGAACGTGGGTCCTGGTGATAGGAAGTGCAAGCTTAAGCCCATTCCCATTCAGGTCTGAGGAGTTAGTCCCAGTAGAGTTGGAGATAAAGGAACTGCCTGGAAAACAAACAAACAAATAATAAGAATTATAAAAAAAAGTTAGTCACAAACTTACAATTTAGCAACTTCACAGTCATGCAGACAGAGAACAAAAGACAAGATGTATACTCTGCATCACACACAAACCAGGACAAATCTGCTTAATTATACACTGCAGTGCGCGAGGCCCCAGATTTCTTTCCAAAGCTGCTTGTGTTAGCTGGATTAGCAGCTCTGGTTTACTAATGTAAATTACTGAGCCTGAGCGAGAATTGGGATTCAGATTAGGATTAAGGGCTGTAGGTTGAGACTTGCATTGGTCAGTCTGGATGGATAAGATTTAATGCACAATGATAAACACACAACAGGGAATTCCTCTTCAGCACTGGAAAATCTCACTGACCTAACTGATTGGTCTTTACTGATGCTCTAATGCAATCCACCTCAAATACAAACACACTTGACAAATAAATGTCAATTCTGTTTGATCATATGAATTAAGACCATTACAAAAAGCAGACCTGAGGAATACTTAGTCAAATTTCACTGATTGACTTTTAGCGACCTAATTTACGTTTTTGACTGACAGTGTGAAATTCAATTTCCATGGACATTCTTGGTTTAATTCCTCTTCATTGTCAATTAAATCCAAGTCACACATGAACCCCTAACAGACACTCACTCACACACACACACACACACACACATTGTTGCCAAGAAGCAATGTAAAGGGGTTGCCATTTTGGAACATCTCAAAAGCCATGTAAAACAGAGACTCTTCTGTCCTCTGTACTTGATTCGCTTCCTCTCTGTCTCCCATTGATTTATTCACACAATCCCCCCAGGGAGGCTAACAGAGCTGGCGGCATGTGCATAAATTAATTCTCACACACCTCACGTGATGTTCAAGTATTCTATTTAATTCTCACCTATAGGTTCCCACCAGCGCATAGTTTGATATCAATGCAAGAGTTGGATCCTTTTACTTTTATTTGGAAATATTTAACAGCTCAAAGCTGGACTGATGCCCGGATGAAACACAGTCACCCCTCAAAGACTGAGCAGGGGAGAGGATACAAGAGGAAAACTGTTGTTTTGATTTGCGTAACTCCTTGCCAAAGGGTCAGCAGATAGAAAAGAGAGAGGTTGGGGGAAAGAGTGTTGTTGAAAGAGAAATAACACAAAACACTTGCTATAATAGAGTGAAGATGGTAAAATGTGACAGTGAGAGTGTGTTTCTCTTTCCTCTCATTTGAAGACCAGTGCCAAAGCCTTTGACAAGAATTTCTGTCCCTTATTTAGTAAGCATGTCAAGACTGCAAGGGCAAGTGGGATAGGGAGGGAAAGGAGGGGGGGGGTAAGATGATCGAGAGCAAGAAAGAAACGGGGAAGAGAACTATTTTCTCATGACCTCACCAGTGAGACATTTACATTTGTAAAAGTGTCTGCCATCTTCATTCTTTCACTGTGCTCATGGCCTCTATTTACCATTAATATCACATAAACTCAGAAACAGAATACTAATAAATGATGATCAGACAAGACCAAAAATCAAACTTTATTGCTATAGTACTGTAAAAGCAAAACTGTACTTTCTCTCTTCACCTTCATTTAAAAAACGCACATGTTCTTCCTCTGTCCAATTGACATTGTTTTTTTGCTTATGTAACACTCTTGAGGAGGAAAAAAAAGACGTTGCAGGGCATGGAAAATTGCAAATGCCAACATCTCTTCTCTTTTCTCATCCCTCCTAATATCTTTTTCTCCCTGATCTCTGATGAGCCAAACAGACCTGTAATCTGAGAGTATTTGAGGTAACATGTCAAGATGCTCCATGAAAAAAGTCCATGTACATGGAAAATGCATTAACAGTAGAATTACAATGGCACAAATGGTTTTAAATGTGGAAATATAGAGAGAACAAAAAAAAATATTTAGAAGCATATTTAAATGGTTTAGTTTTTTAGTTGTCCACAAAATGAAAGTTAAAGCCCAAGACAGTCCAAAACAACAATGGACCTCATTGCCTTTCTTTGTGTGCAGAAAAGGCATTTTAAATATTATTTTGTATTTAAAAGAAAATTTTGTGGGAACAATTCTTTTTCACCAAAAATTGGTAGTTCAAACCCTAATTAAAATAGCCAAAAAGTCAGCATAAAAAGACAATACTCTATTTCCAAACACATTATTGACCTTTTTGTGAACAAGTCATCCATCACAGTTTCAATTTACTGTAATTTACTGTTTTTCTTTCTTTCTTTCTTTTTTTGACCTTGGCATTTTTAATCAAAATCGATTTTCGCCAGATTTCAGAAATGACTTCTCTTTGGTGATGTACGCAGAACTTTTCCATTCATTTAGTCTGCTTAAACCCCAGTATTTCTTACAGTTCGCACATTCTGATCTGCTTGCATCCAATCAACAACCAATGGATAAAAGACCAGGTCTACATGTTTTTCTATTTTGATAATCCATTTCGGATGTACACTACAATGCACAAGAAAAGATCTGTCACTATTTCTTTAGTTATTTATATGAAGTCTATACTCTTTATGTAAGAGACAACTTAACATTTAATTCTCCTCACCTTAATTTCAAATCTGATAACTTGGTGTCCTAAAGGCAAGTGTCATCCTAAACTTTGCTGAATAAAATCCACACTGCCACGATGCCACCCATGTGCTTAGTTATAAATAGCTGTGATGCTGCTTGGGTAGGGAGCTGGCATGGATGTCCTTGGCATCAAGGACGGGTGTAGATTCACAGGAGTATCAGTGCAAGACAAACAGACCTATAGAGATGCCAGACCTGTGGGATTAACAATGCCACTCCAACCTGTGCTACTGTTGTACAGTCTGTCCCATTAGTAATAACGCCAGCCAAATTAAATATTCGGGCCAAAAACTGCACTCAATGTGTTGAGATAATGCACCATATAAATGTTAGTTTGTGCATATACATGCACCAGTAATGAGCATTTGTGCAGATTACAGAAGATCAGTTATTGTTTTTTTAATTAATGATAATCAAAGAAAGCTAGTTTTTTTTTCAAGTCTTATTTTGCCCCACTTTGTAAGATACAAACCCATACACTATCAGAGGACCAGTGTACGTACAGAGGAAGTATGCTAGGAAAGAACATTTCAATAATATTTAGTCAAAAATTGTGTACTGTAGAAGGTAAAGATACATATTTTATCAGATCTATCAAAAAAAAGGAGCTTGAGCATTTAAAGTGACACTTGACATATATGCAGTAGCTTACAAAAAACAGAAAGTTAACATTATTGGTGTGGATGCTAATTTCATACTGATCATATTTTACATTAGTGATTAAGCATTAAGATTAATTAATGAATTCTTTTAATAAATAATTGTTTTAGTTATTCATAACATTCTAAATATTTTCTAATTGACTAAAATAATAATTTTAAATTGTATTAAACTATACAATTTTAGTATTACACATTATGGCAACACTTTACTATAAGGTTCCATTTGTGAACTATATTTAATGCATTAACTAACATTAGCAATGAGCAATACATTTGTTACAGTATTTATTCATCTTTGTTAACTTTAGTTGATAAAAAGTACAGCTGTTCATTGTTAGTCCATGTTAGCTCAGGTCCATTAAATAGCATTAATAGATACAACTTTTGATTTTAATAATGTATAAGTAAATGTTCGAAGCAACATTAAGTCCAATTAATAAATGCTTTAGAAATATTTTTCACTGTTAGATTATGTTAACTCATGTAGTTAACTATTGTGTTACCAATAAAATACATATAAAACATTTCACAAATAGATTCACATTTATTTGGACATGCACATTAAACTGACAAATGTTCAAAATAATGCTGGCAGAGATGAAAGACAAAAGAAAACTGATGATTTCTAGAAATCAGAATTTGATCTTAATCAGGTTAATGCATCCACATTGCTGGTTGATAATCAAAATGTTTAAATTCCATTGATGCAAGGATATTTTTAGTGCACATTAACATGGTCAATGTCTGTGCACCACACAGAGTGTTTGGAAGAGATCGGTCCCCTCGTCCAACACAGCATTCATCACAGTCACTGAGTTTAACAAGTGCAAAACTGGATCAATGACATGATTAATACAACTGTAATGCTTTACTGCACAGATGCTGAAGATCAGCAAGTGTCCAACATGTTGTGTAGTTCCATAAGTTTCCAACAGTTTAGGCAGCTCTAGTGTCAGCGTCAGATATTATAAACACAGTTGGCCCTCACTGGGAAGGCTAGGCGGGCGCTAACACTAGCTCGTTGATGCTAATGCTCATTGACAGTCTCTGCTGTTATGAGACCGCAGTGGCAGATGGCTCTCTTGTGCCAAGCATGGAAAGAATCTAAGCAAGTTTAGCGAAAAAAAGTGCACAAAAAAAATTATCTGAGATTGAAAATAAGTTCAGTTTTATAAAGTTTCGTTCATTATTATTGAAACAAATGTAATTCCATAGAGTAATGTCATTGCATGGTTCAAAGACTAAATATGTGAACATTTTTTTCTCTCTCACTCTCTTAAGGATGAGGAAGTAAGTGCTTAATCTTGGCAAAAACAACAAAGAAGAGTAAAAGCCTTTTGTCACAGCATGCCCACTAATTTCAACTAGGCACTAGCAATACATGTTCTATTATACTAATGATTGTCCCTAGTTTAACATAACCTCAATAGAAACACAAAATATTTGCAGAAGATGGCACTATAGCTACAGCTGACAATAAAACACATTTAGCCTAATGAATAAATATGAAAAGTGATTTGACTGAGCTATCCAAGTTGACTTCAATTTAAAATGGTGGGAAATTGTTTAAGAGAATCATGACATTCAATAGGAATATTGAGGGCAGGACGTTTTATACAAAGAGAACTGAGAAAGAAAAAGAGCCATCTTTGACAAGTGGTCAGAGGTGAGAAATATACAAGAAAGTTTTTTCTTTAATAATGTGCGCTGATTAATTGTTCTTCTTAAGGAAGATGTGCCACAGTAAGAGTGTTTTTGAATGTGCTGATTTTAAAGAAGTGGTCGACCAATATAGTTATACTGTCTTGTCTGACATTTGGCACTTTTATTTTGACAGTACCAAGATGTAAAATTCTTTATTTGTGAAAATGCGATTCCCACTGAGCACAAACTTGCTATATTAGTGAATGCACTGTTGGTTACAGTGTTTACTTCCTTTTTATTCATATTTTAGCTACTTTATCTGGGAGAAGTATTATAATGATATTACAGAATCAACTTGATATTTTTTTTTTTTTTTTTTTTTTACCAAATAGCAAGTTTAAATTTGTATTATATTAATCCATTTCACAATTAATTGTATTGTTTTTTAAATATGTTTTTTGCAGCATCTTTTAATTAAATGGTGTAATATTATATTTATCTGCCACCTTAATATCAGCATCAGCCATAAAAAAAAATCTATATCATCAAAAAAATCAACATTTGCCAGGAAGTGTGTTAATCAATAATTCCAGCAACATGTCAAAGCAACTGCACCATTTACAACACGTCCCCACATACAGTCACCATTCATTCACGTCTAACAAAGAATTGAATTAGAATGACAACCGATCAGCATAACTGAACAGAGCCCTGGACTGACTGCTACAGCTACAAAAGCAAATTAGAGACAAGAGCAGCTGGATTTCTTAAATGGCTTGATTATAATAAAAGGTTTGAATTGATTTTTATAAGGCCATGAGTGCCTAAGTAAATGTTATCATCAGAGCATGCTTACTTAAAATCCTGTTTTGATGAAAGAGGCATGTCTCTGAAGAGACAGTGATGCGATAATACACCGATTTTGGGAAGTTGGCCAAGAGGTCAGAGGATCAGCTAAGTGCAACCATTTAAAGCTCCTTATGCAAATGATACTTTCCTACTTTACTTAGACATTAGAGAGTGAGGCTGAGGCAACTGTTGTGTGATCCAGGTCAACCACACCAACATGACAATTTGGTTCTCATGCAGCAAAGCCTATCGACCTATTCTTTGGGTGTCGCTCAGCAACAATTTAAGGAACAAATATTTGTCAGTGGGTATAAAGGGTCAACTCCCATTCTATATATTTGTGCATTTGGTAAACATAAACTTATATTTAGAAATGAAGCATCAAATACAGCTGTAATTATAAGAGACGATATATATAACGGTAAAGGTAACATTTTTATACGCCAGTATATTGCCAGTTATATAGTTTAATATAAATAATACGTTTTATACATAACGAATACAATCGCGTAAATGAATAAGATGAATAACTAGAGGAATTATTAAATTAAATTTAGATATTTATAAAAATTGCAATAAGGTAAACAAAAAGATAAAAGATACGAGGCTGCGATTAGGTCCGAGTGAATCGATTAAGTTTATTACATTTTTGATTCAAATTTGCAGTTTCTGTTATTTATCTTAAAAAGCTCTAACAAAAACAAACTACAAAGGTCCCTGTCAAAGGCATTCAGAAAGATTGTATAATAACAACTCAAATATATACTCACCATTAACACACAAAGAAGCGAAGTGAAGCAGCAGGACGCTGGACAGCACCATTGACTCCCAGCCTGCT
This sequence comes from Carassius auratus, assembly GCF_003368295.1. Lineage (NCBI taxonomy): Eukaryota > Metazoa > Chordata > Actinopteri > Cypriniformes > Cyprinidae > Carassius > Carassius auratus. The sequence goes on along the minus strand of NW_020524027.1, from coordinate 31,834 downwards.
GAACACAACCTGTGCCTGGACTTCATCCTCACACAGACGGGCTTCCAAAACACTTCTGCTGAACCAGGTGGATCTTCGATTTAACATATAGTCATACGGGAGATATTTCGGAGAATCTGAGCAATTATCCTAGACATAAATCTACTTCGATTGAAAGAGTTACGAACCGCGATGCTTCATGCTCAACTTCAGATGTTGTCTTCACTTGTTATTCCTCTTTGGTTGAGATTCAGTCCACCCTTAGCGTCGCTAGGGACCCGTCATTTCTTATCCTACTCCAACAAGATGCCAAGTCTCATTGGTAATGAGAGCCAGTATCAGGCGCCAACTAAGAAAGCGCTGCCACTGTCTACAGTAGGTTAATTCCAGCGGACGAGTGTTTTGTGTCAGTCGAACTCTCTCTCGGTTGATGTGAAGAATCTGCTCATGCGCCTCATTACTGACACAATTTGTGTCGTGTGAGAGAATCACTAAAATGTCCCCAATATGTCCCCACTTGCTGTTCCCAAATGCATTGAAGTTAACTTATATATATCAAATACTGTCATATAAATTGTTTCATTATAAATAATTTAACTGACCTCTTTGAATAAAGGTAGCCTACAAAACTGATGCAGGCGGTTCCCCCGAACAAAGCGTCTGAAACTGGGTCACCCATAGACGACTGTCCAAACATGTAGAGGGGAGGCTCCTCAACTACATAACAAAAATCACAGCGATCTGTGGAAATTATCCTTGGTCAAAGATGACAATTTTGTATTTGTATTTTTTTTTTTAAATCAATATTAGTAGTATTATGTAGAATCTTAAATTATATTTATAAATATTTAGAATTAGATTTTAATATTTTCAGTTTCCAAGTTATAGTAATTTTGTTGTACTGTTGCAATTTTCTTTTAGTATTAATATATAGCTTTAATTTTGTTTCAATTTTAGCTTTAATAATTTTAGTACTTCTACAAACCATGGTAATATTTCTTTAACATTTTTCATAGATTTATTCAACAATTCTCAAAGTGACAGTTCAGCATAAAATTATAATTATTTACTTATCTTTGTTGTTCCAAACTTATGACTCTGTATTCAGTCAAACACACAGGACACGATATTAAGGAAAATAAGTCGCTCCTTTCCATACAATAAAAGTGTTTTTGCTGAGAATCTTTCCCTGGCGCCCTCAAATATCACTTGAGCTTCATTTACTCACATGTATGGAAAAGAGCATTTAATAATTTCTTCCAACCCTTGTGCACTAGAGTGACCTGTGATCTAAGAGTTTCCTTTAAAAACGAAAGCTGTTAAAACTACATCTGGAACAGATCAAGTAATGGCGCAGTTAAGTTTTCTTCATAGTTAGAAGGAACACTCCACTATTTTTGAAAAATGGCCTCGATGTAACTACAGAAGCTTCATGTTTTAAACAGGAAAAATATAGAAACTCTTATTTTTGAGCGAGATGCTTACGGCCCAATCAGATTCAATTATCTATGCTAAGCTAAACTAAAAGTGCTACCACCAGACCCGGAGATCAGCTGAATGGATTCGAAAACAGTCAAATCCAAATGTTTAACTTCTAGGGGAGTTCTAAAATCTAAATTGCTTCTAAAATTAGCCTATTTTAAAAAATAGTGGAGTGTTCCTTTAAAATAGTTGACTGTTGAAATACCTGTACCACAAATATCAAATTAAATGTTTTAAACGCATCAGAGAATAAGCTACTAAATTAAAAGAATATACAAGTAATAGACAATCTTCTCAAGTAAACTTCAACAGATGAGGTGACTCAAGAAGTTAAACTCCATATAAAAGATTTATTCTTACTAAAACAAATGTTTTGGTGCTTGGTGGCAATACAAAAAAGTTTCTACAAACATTAAGTACAGACACATACGGCAAACGAAAAGCCTCAAATCTTATCCTTATATGCCAGCATCGATGCTTAAAAAATATTAAATATACACAGAAGAAGTGCTATTGTAGAGATGAACGTGGGTAATGATGTGACCGTGTCCTTCATGTCATCTTGGGTCTTAAGGAGGTGAAGACATTACATGGGTGTTGCCCCATCAGTCTGTGAGGATGGTGGAGTTTGGTCTGAGTTGGGAAAAAAACAGAAAGCATCAGGATTTAAAAGGTTTTGAACACTGCACCTGTGTTGATCAGCATTTGATTTGAGGCATGCGTTACTCACACATGCCATTGGGAGCTCCAGAGTGCCGAGCACCCACGATCTGTCCAGTACTAGCACTGCCCACCGACCGACCTGAGAGGGATGCAAAAAACTATATTATTAAGTATAGGAGTGAGCATGAGACGAAAGGGTTGACTGATGTGTAGGAGAGTATACCCTGGTGAAGAGGGTTGTATGCTGTACTACTGCTGCTCTGTGTGGCTCCTGCTTGTTGCTGCTGTTCCACATTCTGTCGTGCCTTTATCTCGGCATATTTCACCTGCTCCAGGTGGAAGTTCTGTCTCTCCGACAATAACTGCTGTCTCTGCTGCTCCAGCTACAACACGCATATCAAATGAAGTTTAAACATCCTAAATCCCTATGTTAAAATGCAGTCAGCAAGATCTTTCTCGATTTAAATGAAAGAGAAAAAAGGTTTGGAACAACATTAGGGTAAACGAGTAAACGATAACATTTTCATTTTTAAGTGAACTATCCCTTTAAGAGATTATCTAAGAATAATTAAATAGCAATCAAAACGCCAGGTCGTAAAACACTGAACAATAACTTAGTGTGCTCTCAAAAATTTTTTGGAGTGATGCCAGATCTTGTTTGAGCAAGGCGGTCTAAACTCACAGCCTCTTTTTCTCGATCCATAATGGTCTCCAGCTCTTCAAAGTGTCTCAGTTTGATCTCCAACTTCTTCATCTGAGTCTCAACCAGCAGAGCCACCAGAGATTTGATTTTCCTCTCCTCTACTGCAGCCAAGTGCTAGAGGGACAGAAGAAGAGAGAAAACAGTGAGTTCAGATGAATGGCTTTTCTGTCACTATTAAAGGTCATGAAAGCGGTTGCCAGAAAAGTAGTTGGACATATACCTTTGCTTTGGTAGCTGCAGAGGCCAGTGCTGCAGCAGCAGCTGTGGCGATGTTTCCCTCCACCAGCTCAAGCTCCACCCTCCTCTTCATCTCCTCTCCATCCCCTTGGGTGAGGCACATGTCAAAACTCTCCTCTGGACAGACATACGAAGAGTTATAAAGATGAAGAAATGCAGTAGGGATTGCATGACAACTCATTTTTTCCCTAGATGTCCAGAAAATACACTTTGTGAGAAGCAAAGATTACATGATTGAGAAAAAAAAAGCATGCATATAAACTAGTCAATGCCTAGATTTAATACGCAGAGCATCGGTGATCCTCTGACCTGCTGTGCTCTCCTCTCCCCTCTCTCCTTCACTCTCTTCTTTCTCCTCATGCTTCACACGCTCTACCTCTCCCAAGATGCTATCACCCTCGAGCTACAAAAGACAGCACAGTCTCAGTGACAACCAATCGCACTTTCTTTAAGATTTGTGAAATAACAACATAAAACTTCAGAATGGATGATTATTTGTGTCTGGAGATGCTTCTCATACCTTTTCATGTTGCTCATATTCAGTGCTCATTGTTTCTATACCACTCCCATCTAAAAAATAAAAATAAAAAAATTGTATTAGTCATAATTCTAATGTTGATCATAAGATGCCTTATATAATATTGGATGTTCAGAGGCCATTTAAGATGATTGATTAAATGACATTAAACATTATGAACATTTTCTTTCACTTACTGCCCTCCCCTGGATGTTTCAAGTACAACCGCTCCAATTATTCTTTAATGACTCTAAAATGGTTTTAACAAGCACAACCATTTAACAGTTTTGGGGTCTTATGCTCACCGAGGCTGCATTTATTGGGTCAAAAAAATTTAGGAAAAAAACTGAAATGTTGAAAAATTTTATTTAACTACTAGGGGGAGACATTTAGTTTCTTATAACCAGTCTTAACATGCATTTCAAAAGTGAAATCAAGTGGAGAGTTATTTTTTAATCTTGACTAACAAACATAAAAAAACATACAAAAATAATACAAAAAAATAAGTACCAGTCTTTTCTGAATGGTCAGGATGAAGTTCTGCAATGCTGCCAGTTTGGAGTGTAAAGGCCGGATCTAAATTATGCCCAACTCTCTGTGCTCTGTGAAAGCTGGCACTGAATATCTCAGGTGGGGCCTCTTCTCTTGCTCTTGAGAATTCCTCTGAAGACAGTTCAAACATTACATACATATTTCCTCTTAGCACACGTATCTTCAAATCAGCGCACACACACTAAGACTAACCCTTACCTAAAGCTGCCCTGGCGGCTGCAGAGGCAACTCGAGGGTCAACCACAGATGCAAGGAAAGCAACAGTGCTCATTACAGGGTTCCCTGACTGGCTGAACGGGACAGGCTGATAGGCCAGAGGACCCATTGAGGATTCAGAGTTCTCTAGGTATGGGTCCTCGATGGGTAACCGTAAGAAATGAAGAATACAGTCATCCTGTGTGCGACTGCCCACATGCTCGGACACCTTATTCCAGTCATCCTTATACATCTCCAGTGCCTGGAGAGAGATATGGCATACAAAAACAAATAAATCACAACATTTTTCAGGCCAAGGACCCCTAGGGGATAGAGAGAGATGGAGCATGTCTTTATATCATAATTATTGTGATATATGTACATACATCTAATGTTTTACTTCACCCAAAATTATAATACAAAATAAATGTTAATTTGAGAAACACAATTAAAAACTGTTAAATGTAAAATGTAAAAATAAATACAGCTGGATTTTAAGATTCTTCTTTTTTCTTTTTTGATAACTGGCAACCCCCTGCAGTACTGCGATTGAAGACTCCTGAGTACTGAAGCTTTCAAAATCTTTTTGACTCTTTGACTGGTTTACCTCCAAAAGCAAGAGTGTTTCCTGTTCCGTCCATTCTCTCCCTGCACTTGCGCCTTTACTCTAAAAGATGAAAGCAAGAAGAAAAGAAAAAAAAGACAAAACAAGCACACATTTTTTAGGTGCCGTATCTCAATGCACAAAGAGAGTCTAGAAAGTTGTGTTAAACACTGCTAAACTTAAAAGATGTTGCAAACATTGTTTGTGGTTTTTACCTTTGGATGTTTCTTAGCATAAATATCACTCCGTAAACCAAAGTTCTGCAGGTCAGATGGTTTTTCTATCAATTTCTCTGGGAAGTGCAACATATGCTGAGAAGCTGAAACCTTCAATCACAAAAAAATACATTCAATTTATTATTTTTATTTCTGTAATGATCACTGACCTGTATAACGGTTCCAGGTAGGGCTGGCCAATATGTTAAAACGATTATTGATATGTTTTATCAATAAAAGCTTTAATAAATATGCCGATATCCGATAATATCGTCTTATTCAGGCTAGGGCTGCACAATTAATCTAATTTCTAATCGCCATTACAATTATGGATTCTACAATTACGTAATCGTTCAAAGCAACAATTAATCGTTCAAAGTCCACCTATGATATTCGGCGTGCTTAAGATGCAATTTTTTTCTTACTACAGGTTATCTTAAGGGTTTTCCCCTTTATTTTAATTTTAAAATAACATTATAATACCATTCTTTTTTTTGTTTTTCTTTTTTTTAGGAAGAAACCAATCCGATGTATAGTTGACACTTGAGGTTACTATAGAAAAGCACTAAAGGTTTTTCAGTTTGAGTGTTTTCAGCTGGTTTATATTCATATAAAAATACGGCATGCATTTGCATCAAACAATGGTATAAAAATCATTCAATAGAAATTTTGATAATTGTAATTAATAATCATAATTACAATTTCAAAGGAATAAATCAACAATTATGATTTTTGTCAAAATCAATCACCCCTAATTTAAGCCCCGTCCCTGACAGAGACAACATAGCTGACACGAACCATAAACACACATCAGTTTGGTTGCACTTTATCTGACAGTAGCCTGCGATTCAGTAGGCCTAATTTAATTAAAAGGTTTGTTTTTCTTTTCTTACTTTGTGCTAAATATAAAACATTAGCTTTGTTGTTATGTTAGTGTTGTTAAAAGGTTAGTTCGCCCAAAAATGAAAATTATGTCATTAATAACTCACCCTTATGCTGTTCCAAACATGTAAGACCTTTTATCTTCGGAACACAGTTTAAGATATTTTAGATTTAGTCCGAGAGCTCTCAGTCCCTCCATTGAAGCTGTGTGTACGGTATACTGTCCATGTCCAGAAAGGTAAGAAAAACATCATCAAAGTAGTCCATGTGACATCAGAGGGTCCGTTGGAATTTTTTGAAGCATCGAAAATACATTTTGGTCCAAAAATAGCAAAAACGACGACTTTATTCAGCATTGTCTTCTCTTCCGTGTCTGTGTGAGAGAGAGTTCAAATCAAAGCAGCTGGATTTCGTGAACGAGTCAGTTTTTTGTTCGTTATCTGGCTCGGCTCGGTGTTCATCTTCACAGCAGTTCAGTCAGTGTACTGTTTGAGTACATGAATTACTCTGGGATATTGGTTTGTTTGAACTCAGAGGGAGTGTCAGCCACATTAAAAAAGTTAACATCTTAAGTCATTTGTGGATTAATGCGTATTAGAGATGCTAACCGTTTAAAACGATTCAGTTCGATTTGGTGAACTGAATGATTCGTTCGCGAACCGGAAATCCAGCTGCTTTGATTTGAACTCTCTCTCACACAGACATGGAAGAGAAGACAATGCTGAATAAAGTCGTCGTTTTTGCTATTTTTGGACCAAAATGTATTTTCGATGCTTCAAAAAATTCCGACGGACCCTCTGATGTCACATGGACTACTTTGATGATGTTTTTCTTACCTTTCTGGACATGGACAGTATACCGTACACACAGCCTTAATGGAGGGACTGAGAGCTCTCGGACTAAATCTGAAATATCTTAAACTGTGTTCCGAAGATAAAAGGAGGCCTTACATGTTTGGAACAGCATAAGGGTGAGTTATTAATGACATAATTTTCATTTTTGGGCGAACTAACCCTTTAATTTCTACACTGCTCTTATCCAGTATTTGAAATGATTTTCGTTTCATGAGTTTAACGGTTCATTGTGAAGGTGGACATTCTGGTGGTGATTGTAAGAATGATACGTTTAATTTCCTTAACGTGTAGCGCTGTTTTTTTACACTTGTAGTCAAGCTAAAAGATATTTCTTATTTGTCTAAAATTAGCAATTAAAAATTAATTGGTTCCTTCTGCATGGCCAAAAACAGAAAGGTTTTATTTTTCTCATGTTTTTAGAGCTCCGAAGTGTCCTTATAGGCCTATGGAAAAAAAACACTGATGCATCATTTTTTGGAAAAATAAAGTAATTAAAAATGTTATTTGGTATTTTATTTTTCATTTATTTTTGATAATGAACAGGCTGCAATGTAATGTCAAAGTAATTCTGTATTACCTGTAAGGGTCTGTGCTGTAGTGGGACAAGTCCGGACGGTGCGTCTGTGAGAACATTAAAGTGTGGTGTTGGGGGTGGGCCCATGGGGAGGGGTCGGCTTTCTGCATCTACCTGATAGTTGATCAACCCCCACTGCTCCAAAAATGAATGAACCCTTAAATGCACACAAGCAGGTTTATAAATGAATTACAAATTATTCATAAACTGGAGTCAAATTAAGTGGGTAAAAGTGACACTTTTATACACACCTTATTAGTGAACACACATCTCCTGTGAGGTTTCGTCTACAGGAGGTTGAGGTCAGATACTCCTGAGGGTTTAGCCGGTAAGTATCAATCATGAAGTTGCGGTATGCAAGATATCTTCAAACAAGATATGAACATTTATTAAGAGTTCAAGATGATGAATCTGATACAAATAGTATTTGCATATGTATACAAACTGACTTACATTTCTGGTGTTTTGGACTTATTTTTCCCATTGTAGAACTCAGGCAGAGCTCGCCTCTCTATCTGATGAATACTGAAGCACAAAAATAAAAAAAGCAGTATTACTCCTCGTAAAAAAATTTTTTTTATTAAAATATGGTAAATACAAGCCTGCATATGTTCAGAGCACTAGGCCTCAAATCCGTCAACTGTAAAACTGAGAACATGAGTTGGCGTAATACGGACACTATTACAGATCAACCCTCACCAGTTGTAGTCGAACCAGGAGGTATAGGTGGGCACAATTATGTGATGTGTTTGCTCTGTGGCACTCTCCTCCCCCTCCATCCCACGTCCAAACTCCCTCGGCTCCTCCTCATCCTACACACACAATAGTTCAGAACGTACATATTTAAAGCACATAGCAGATATTTTGAGCTAGAGCTCCTTTAAACTGGGACTTGACTTTAAACAAAGTTCTGGTTGTAGATTCTGTGTAAGGCTGGATAGAAGGAACCATGACAGACTAATGCATGGCTGAAAGGGTCGAAACATTATTTGTTCACTAGGCATGCTCATTTCGATTAATTTTCCCGACCGACAACCGCCGCTCTTTAATCGATTATAAACCGTTAACTGGTAAGATTATAATATTAAATTGGCATTAAATACAAATAAAATTGACACGTATCTGTGACCCTTTAAAAAAAATACAAACTTTTTTATTTTTTTATCAAAGGGTTTATTTTAACATGCAAAGTGCAAACAGCAGCATAGCCTACAGAACAGATCAACAACAGAACCTGGATTCAGTTTTATTTCCACGCACCTGCAGCATTTCTGACAGTTAGAGAAAAATAGAATAAAATAATACAAATAAAAAACAAAATAGGCCTACACTAAATATATATTTTTTAACTTAAATAATTAACAAATTAATATGACAAAAAGAAAACACTGAATCCGTTTGAACGAATCTTTCAAACCGGAATTTTTTTCCGTTAGACTAAGATTTTTCGTTAAATAAAAATAGCAGCCCTACCTCAACACCTTGTCTAATTTTTATTTAAAAAAGCAACATATCAACGTGATGTCTGGTCAGTCTGGAGCGCAACCTGTTGACAGTTAGTCCCGCGGCAGAAAACACCCTCTCCGATGGGACAGATGTACCGGGAATACACAGGTAACGTCTCGCTCGAGTGGCCAACTTCCGGAAGCGCCTTTCATTTGCTTTCCACCAGTCAAGAGGATTAATATCCAGAGAAGGAGGATCGTCTCTCATGTAGATGTCAACATCTGCTTCTGGATAATCAGTGCGTTATCTCCTCAGATCGCCGTGCTTCGCATGGAGGGCAGAGTTTGTTGCCCTTCATCACTCGAAGCTTGTGGGTGTTTGCTTCGTAAATGGTAGCTACTGCATCGTACTTGTGCTACTGCTGTATTTTAATACGGCACCGCATAATTTACAGGTAACATCGTCGCCCTTTCTGTTAAAATGATCCCACACAGTGCTTCTTTTCGCTCGCTTCATTTTGCTTCCCTTGCTCGAAAAAAAAAAATCTGCAGGCATGTGTCAAGGGTGTGGTGTGCCGACGCGCTCCGTGAGTTAATAAATATAAGCTATATAGTAGGCTATTTTATATTTAAACCATGCAGTAAACAAAAAAAAAAAGAACCTTAAAAAAAAAAAAAAAAAACTTTAAACCGTTTAACTGATAGTATTAATCGGTCAAAAATTTTACTTTCGGTTAACGGTTAAACGGTCAATATGAGCATCCCTATTGTTCACTATTAGAATAGAGCACTGTTGCAGTGTGCGGTCCTTTTTGCTCTTTTCTGAAGGCATTCTTGGAAGTTTTTGGTCATGTACATTTTGTTTAGCTAGACTGACTTACTCTGACACCAGAAAGCAGGTCCTCTTCCTGGTCATCTGAGAGAAATACACAGATATTCAAGGTTATTGATGAAATACAAACGGATCATGATTCACTGAACAGTCAATTCCACAAACAAACTTACCTAAATCAGCCATTATGCCTCCTTTGACCGGAGTGTTTTCACTGTCTTTTTTCAAGTTTACTGTGAAAAAGAAATAACGTGTTACACTCTTGACATCAACATAAGAACTTAACACAGAAGGGAAAAAGAAACTTACCATTTTTAGGCAGAATGACCTCCTCCATGTTAGGGACAGGCGTGGGATCCTCCATTTCTTTAGTGAGGTCCTCCTCTGGTTCCGCCTCCTCTGGCTGACCACGCTTCTTATACACACCTGAGCTATTGGATAATGCCAAATTAAATATGTTAATAAGAATCAAAGGCAATTTTGCCTCGAACTTCAGAGAATTTGATTTACTAGGCTACAGTGACTTCTAACGTTAACTTGCATTGGTGACAAAAATGTGACATTACATTGACAAAAAAGTAAGATTAAACCTTTTTTTTCCTCCTTTCTTCTTAGACTCAGAGGACGGTGGAGACGGGGAGCGCCGTCGCTTCTTTACAGGTTTCTGTTCCTTTTGAAAAAATAAAACAAAATACTTTAAAATAAAAACAAAATTCCAAACTACAAAACTAAACTTAATTTAGCAAAACAACTAACTGATTTTTAACAATGGTAGAAATTATGTATTAACATACCTCTGTGCTTTGGTAGATACGTCGCCTGAAACTCATTCTATTCCCATTCTCGTCAATCTCATAGTCTTCCTCATTCATCCACTCATTATATGTGTCTGTGTCGAGAACCCATTTGGTATGAACCTGAGAAAAGATACTGGCATTTAAGTAGACATTCTTACTGTCTTATCACTACAAATAAAAGCCCATCTAAATATTTGAATCACTGTTGAAACCCAACAACATACAAGATGACATGCAAAGATTAGTGTGGGGATTTTTTTCACCTTCCAGCACCTGTCTGGGTTGGGAGGTTCTTCTACTTCTCCATCTACATCCCTTGCTGATATAAGGGAGTCATAACTGAAAAAATAAAATATGAAAACATATACTGAATACAGATCAAAAAGTAGCATTTACAAATCTGAACATTTAGAGCACATGTGCAAATGTGGGTGTGATGTATTCTCTACCTGTCTGGACACATGCCCCAATGTACCATCACTTGCCGATCCAATCGCATGACTGGTCTAAGCCACTCTTCTGGAAAAGACCCAACAGTGAACGTTATACACACAGATGGGAACATTTCCACAGATATACCAAGAATCTGCATGGATTGAAAGATACAAAAAATTAAAACACCTTCATCTGCTGAGGAGGGCGATGTATATATTTGGTGGGTGGCTTGTGACTTCTCCTCTGTCACTGTGCCCTGAAAATGCAAGCAAAAAAAATTTAAATACACTAACAAATAATATCTATATTAGGGATGTACACAAGAAATCAATAGGCAGATCACATAAACCAATCTCAAGCTGATGACGCGCCTGCCATGAAAGGTTTGGTATGACATGCATCAGCACTGCCTTAATGTACCCCTTACGTACTGCACACGCACTGCAAATGGATTAGCCTATGTGTGAACCTGGCATGAGGCTGCCTCACATACAGCTCACGAAACCAGGCTTGTGCTGTGTCTAAGCTATTGCCAAAAATTGCAGCATTGTAAAAACAAAAATGCATTGCATATACAAACATTTAGGTGCGATAATTATATATATCTTAAAAAAAATTTTTTTAGAATGATTATAATGCCCCCTTCACCCCTCAAAGTAAAAAAAAAATCAATCACAGATCACCTAAGAGGGGAATTCCCCCATTTTCAAAAAAAGAAATTCAGGCCTTCAATGAAGCTCTGTAAAAATAATGACTGGGGCATTACTATAAATAATTCTACATGATAAAAATAAGGCTTCATAAAGACTGGTATCGGTATCAGCAGATACTGCTTCCTGTAATTAACAATCGGTTATTTGCCAAAAAAAAAAATCACCCTTAGTAATAAACTAGTTCACTAACAAAACACTTTTTTTGTCACTATGTTTTTTTTTTACTCTACAGAAAGCCCAGTTATTAACTGGTTATTTATTCTCAAATAAAAAGCACTGAAACAGCATATATGCATCATACTTGTAACGTTTTACATTTTAACAGCTTTTATGTGTTTAAGTTCTTGACTACAAAATTGTTCTAAATGCACATCTGAAGAGTCTAGTGTGTAGTCTAGTGTGTATTGGATATATTTTACCATTTATTTGGTTCTATTATTTTTCCACTGACCTGGTGTCGCACAACAATGTCTTTGAGTTTAAGAGCTTGCTTCGGTTCAAGATCAGGAGACAGGTACACCACAGGTCTGCTTAATAAGTTATTCTAGCATGAACAAAACACAGAGATCAAATACTGCAACACACACAGACACGCATAAGATCTCTGACTTCACAAAAGATCCAAGCACAAATACCTGTATCAGAGTTTTCTCCACAGAGATGAACATCTCCACATTGCGATCAACTCTGGATGAGTTCTGAAGATCAAAGCGTCTCCTTTAATAAAAAATTAAATATCACAAAGTGGATGACGCAAGTCTAAAATCTTTATCAACACTCAATTTTATTGGCTAAAGAATTACAGTTTACATTTACTGTTAGCTGTATGAAGCCAAAAAACTTACATCATTGTATAAGTAACTTTAACATCACTATATTGTAATATTCATATATACACTACCGTTTATAAGATTGGGGTCAGTACGTTTTTTTATTATTATTATTCAGCAAGAATGCATTAAATTGATAAAAAATGACAAATGATTTGCAGTTCTTTTGAACTTCCCATTTCATTTCCACAAAACTATTAAGCAGCACAACTGTTTTCAACATTGATAATGTTTCTTGAGAAGCAAATCAGCATAATAGACTGATTTCTGAAGGATCATGTGACACTGAAAACTGAAGTAATGACTGCTGAAAATTCAGCTTTGCTAACATGGCAAAAAATTACATTTTAAAATATATTAATACTGAAAACAGTTATTTCAAATTACAAAAAAATAAAGGCAACCTTGGTGAGCATAAGAAACTTTCAAAAGCATAACAAATATACATTTCCTCCATTATACAATCCAGCAATATTTAGCATTATTACTAACCAGCCCTGTTCTGTCTTGAACTTGTACACTGATCCCAGAATATGACAGAGAGCACCGCCCGGCCTTAGATCCAGAAAACATTTTGCCTGAGGACAAAGAAACAAGAGGTAAACAACTGATCACTCATAATTCTGCAAAACTAGGTTTCATGCGATGACTGATCTGGTTGTGGTGTTGATGATTACCTACTTGACTATCAAAAAGGTAAATGGAAAGGGATGTACATAAATCTACAGGAATAAAAGTGCTTATGGATGGTTTGTCAGAGAAAGAAGAGGAAAAGCAGCAACTCACTGGGAGTTTTGTAAAGCTTGGGTTATTTGCTCGCCGGCCAAATGAATCTTCCTGAAACTGCAGCAGTTGGATGACCAGCCCAGACAGAGACTTACTGGAGGGAGCATCAGTCTGTACATACTAAAGAGAGGGGGGAAACAAAATACTGCATTATTAAAACTAAATGACAAATTGCAACAAAAACTGACAACAACTGCAAAGAGGCCTAAATCCTTTTGAGTGTCTAAGAGCTTTCACTTCAATGGATTCTGCTACATACTGTACTAGTACTATTGGATGGTTTACACATTTAAAGAGTATACCTACTGTTTTACCTACACTGATGCCATGGCATTGAGAGGGGGTGTGTCTGTCAATGTAAACAAGTACCTTTGACCACAAACCTGTTTCTGCAAACTTAAAGCTGCTAGCATGCTGCTAACATCAACACTTACTTACACCGCGTCACATAGAAACTACAAAGCAGTCTTTTTTATGCTGAATCAAACGGTGGATTTGTGGGGCTTGATATAAATGTAACTTTACCGCTAAAATTAACAGAATGAAAGTTGTCACAAGTAACGTAATTACGTTGAGACCGTATTCTGTGGAGTTAGCGGTTCATTCCTTTATTATATGAGGCAAACAGACAAAATACTACCACACAAAACAGTCTTTTGCAGTTTGAGGCTGTAATAAGAATCAGAAAACCACTAAAATCACAAGACAACCAGAGCGGTCTGTAAAGAAATCAAAAAGAAAGCTTCAGTTAACCACATCATACATGGTGTCCTCCGGCTATCTAGCTCGCTAACCTTTTTATAATGTTTTCCAATCCAACTGCGAACCGTTTCTAACTGAGAGATTATTTCCGGGCTTTCCCAGAATTTACAGCACGGTCCACCGTCCATTCTTCGACTCAACGAAGAGCTGCAACCGGCTTGACTTGTCGTAGGTCCCGCGGCAGCAGATCCTTGCGCTTGTGTAGCCATTGTTACATGCTAAATTAGCCTTCGCTGCCCAGAATGACTGAAGCCTCCACAGCGCCTCTAGCGGCCAAACCAAAAAAGGCGCCAACGACGCCTGCTGCATACACACTGTACATAACTGCGTACTTGCCCTCTCGTTAGATTACTACAAAAGTAGAAGGAAACAATAAACGGTAGGTACAGGTAAATAGAAATTAAAAACTGTAACAGGCAATCTGAAGGATATTTAATATATAATATATATTTAATATAAGGATATATACAGTTTCTTATTTTTCTTATTTTTAATTGTTGCTACATATACAAATATAATAAAATCGGAGAAATGTAAAAAAGGGTCCATCACAGTACAAATCATATCATGTTGTTTTCATTGTTATGAATGTCGAAATGCAGCTGTCCTTGAACACTACTTTTTTCAAACCAGACGTTCAGACGACCTGAGATAAGTGATCCTTAAAAACTTAATACTGCAAGCAATTAAGATCAACCCAGGACATGTGAACAAATGTATAATGTGAACTAGTTTTTGAAATACCCCTAATTCTTTACTTGAAGGACGGGCCAGTGAATGGCGCATGCTCAGTGCGAACAGGGAGTGTTGGAGACAGCCAGCAGTGCAGGGAAAGGCAAGACGGGTGAAAAGAGAAGCCCGTCTTCCTTTCGAAAAAGGAAAAAAATACGTTAACGGAGCTTCGTTGTATGTCACACCCGGCCATGCCAACGACACAGCGATGTATTATTACTGCAATCGGAATAAAATGAGCGCTAGTGTAGCCGGGCCTGGAGTGGAGAGCTGCGGGGCCGGGTGTCCGCATAGCGCCAGCCGCTGCTGCGGGGGAGGAGGCTGCGGTGAGCCCGTCAGCGGTGACGGAAGCTCGGCCGCTGCGGCTACAGCCACCAGCGCTGCCCCAGTGCGGAGCTCAGACAGGGAGAGCAGCGTAGCCGAGGCCCAGGCGTTCCGCGAATGGGACGATGCCACCTCCAGCGATGCGGATCCGGCCCAGAAAATGAACGATGAGGGATTTTTTACGAACGGCGCTGCTGATATCACACGGGAGGGAGACGAATGCGCGGATTCGGGGGAATACGGCGGAGGACGCGGGCGTTTTTGTAGACAAAGCACTGGAGCGGGCGGGGATAACACCATTAATATTGATCATGAAGGAGCTGGCTTGCGGTGTTTCATGAGCGCTAAGTCAACAAGGGACGAGCGCAGAGCGAACGCGAGACTGCCGCCGGTGCGCACCGCGAGAGCCCGACGAGGACACACGGCTCACGCCGAGACCCCGCGCGCGGTGTTGACAGCCGCTGCAAGGTGTGGTCACGGGAATTCCGAGCCCGCGGTCATCAAGCGCAGGGGATGCAGTTTAACCCGAGTCTCCAAGAGGGTGTGTTTCTCGGGCACGTACTGCGGCAGCTCGGACGCCGCGGCCCGCGTTGGTTCCAATGGTGAAGCTCATGTGAAGAGCTCCGCGAGCACTGCCGAGACTTTCAAGCGCACTTCTTTACGTCGTAACCACTGCGAAATAACGACCCAAAAAATTAATTTCGCATCTTCCCCGCCTGATGAAAGTGCCCAGCTGCCCACATGCAGGACGGCGAAGGGGCGCGTCAGACTGTACAGGGTGCGCTCCTTTCTTTCCAGCTCTGCCAACTATAACAACGGGGTCAGCGGAAATGGTGCCCCTCACAATAGCCTCCCACTGCAATCCTCCCTCCAAGCCGAGCCCGACCTACGTGATTGTGTAAAAAAGCCCCTGTGTGGCCTCTCGATCATTTCTCCTCAGTCTGAGAGTGGCCCTCCTAACGGGACAGAGCCAGAGCCACAGCAGTGTGACCATACAGGTGTGGTTAATGATGCACATGGGACTGAGGGCCCCAGCATGGAGCAAATAGAGGCGGTGAAGGGTGAAGCCGAGCGCAGGCAGGCAGAGCTGGAGGGTCGTACCGACCACCTTTGGCGGCGCCTGCAGGCCGTACAGGTGAAGCAGGTGGAGAGGCATGTCACGCAGCAGTTGCATGGCCTACACAGGAGGCTGGGGTTGAACTGCACTAGAAGGCCCAGTGCTATATCCAGAAACTCAGCCGAGCTGAGCAGGCTGGCACGCAGCTGCAGCGAGATCCTTCGGACTGCTGAGAGCGCCCTGGACTCGGATCACACGGCCAGCAGCTCCGGAGGTGACAGTGACAGTGAGGAAGATGAGGGATTGGAGAGAGGGGGTCGTCGCTTTAGACCGCTGCCAATAAAATCAATGTAAGCTTTTATCACCATGCTTAACCTCAGGTTAAGATCTCTTAAAGCTGCGGTAGGGAACTTTTGACGCTCTAGCGGTTAATAAACAGAGCTGCTTGCGTCTTGCGGGAAGAACATCGTAGCCGGAACTACTTCTCTCTGTTTATGTCTATGAAGAATCACAAAGGGTACTGGGCTACTCCGCCGCGGTATCCCCGAACCAATATAAAATAGTCCGAATATTAACACTTATTATAGGTGCACCCTAGTGATTCAGGACAAGCTAAAAACACGGTTTGGAAAATGGATTCATGGTGTACCTGCTTATTATATACATTTTCTACATTTTGAACACAAACAAAGTTACGGACCGCAGCTCTGATTGGTTATTTTTTACCGGGAGCGATGGAGTTTCTGCAAATGGCAATAGGACCACTGGGAGGAGCCAGAGGAGCATGATTTTTTTCACAGATGATCTGTCTCATATTCTACTGTCAGGACATAATGACAGGTTTAATAAATATGTAAAAAAATATTTTTTTTACAAAAGTTCCCTACAGCACCTTTAACCCAGAGTTAAGTAATGTTTTTTTTTCCCATCATGAGATGCCAAATATAAAAAAGGCCCAGGCACAAGATGGAGCAAGATAAGCCAGTGTTAAAGGATAGTCCATCCAAAAACATTGTCATCATTTACTCAACCTCATGTTGATCCAAACCTGTATGCATTTGTTTGTTTTTTTGTGTAAAACTTTCAGTATTTTTGCCCATAAAATGGAAGTCAATGGGAACCACAACTGGTTATAATCATTCTTCAAAATACATTCTTTCTTTTGTGTTCAGCAAAGAAAATAAATGCATACAGATTTGGAAAGAGATATGGGTGTGTAAGTCATGACAACTTTCAGTTTGGGGGAGATTGTTCCTTCAAGTGCTCAGTGTGCCTGTGTATACATGCATGTACATATGTAGAAAAGTTTTAGATGAGTCATTGCATGTTGGTGTTGCCTTTTGAATCACCATTGTACTTTGCAGTGTACATGCTGCACTGGCTGTTGATTCATGGCTGCCATATTGGGAGGCTATCAAGCCATTTCACGCCTGGCTGTTGGGAATAAAATGGGTCAGAAGAAGCTTCATGCTCAATTTTTTAGGACCTCCGAAATGGTCCACTTGCAATGTTTTTGCATTCCTGTAGCTTGAACAGTACATCATGGCACTAGCAACGCCAAGATCATGTGTTTTATGCATTTACTCAATATTTAGTTTTTTCTCTTTTAGTGTCACTGGCAAAGAATGGCAGTGGGCAGAGAGTAGGGCGTGGCTTGGCAGCAGGTGGGTGTGGCTTCAGACTCAAGTATCAGAGCTTGAGTATCGGATCCGTGCGCTGACAGAGCTTTACACACATCTTCGACAGGGAAAGGTATTTCGGGTGACCATCTGTATATTTTTCAGTTATTATAGGTGGTTTGACTCATCTGTATTTTTTTTGTTTCATCCAGGTTCGGTCCACTTACTTTGTCCCTGACACACCCCTCAGAGCATCAAACCCCTCTTCCGCATCACACAACTTCAAGTCAGTAGACTTGCATACAAACACACACTGGTCGATTTTTGGATTTGACATTTAATGTACTATTGCACTACCCCCTAGGTTGTCCTCTGCTGGTGATCCTAACAGGAAGTGGCAGACAGAAGACACCACCTCTCCACAAACTATGCCCAGTCCTCCACCTTCTGCCGCACGGGTTCGACCGTTACTCTGGCAACGACATCACAGACTCATTCGCCTGGAAGATTGCACAGAGCTGGGGTCAAAGGTGAAGTCAGTTGCTTCTTTTCTGTTGCACAATAACTTTTATTATTATTGGCTGCTCTTCATTTTGAATGATGCCTTGAAGAGAGGATATAAAACAGGACTCAATGCTGAATTCATGAATTTGTGTGTCCCTCTCAGGCAGTTTCATTACAGTGCTGGTGTGAACCACCGGCTGTGTGTGTGTTATGTGCTGGTGCTACTCCTCGCTCCCCCTCAGACATCAAGCATCTGTGGATGCGTCAGACCTGGCTCGATATGTCTGTTCACCCTGTCCTCTCAATGCCATCAGGTGAAATCAGGATTTTCTCTCTGTATAATCTCAAGATTATTGGTTTTTTAGTTTTCTGTGTGTAAGCGCAGAATTGTGTTAAGTTGTATATTATTTAAATCCATCTATATTTAGCTTGGATTTCAACTGTACAAACTGTACAAGGTTGTTTAAATGTTTTTTTTTTTTTTAGATCAGTGTCCTTGAAAGTATGCTTTCATTTTACGATTGTTGACATAGTGGGATTTTCTTTCTTATTCATATACTAATATATAAAATTATAATATTGAAAGATAATAATATAATGTATATATGTATGTATATATTATATATACTTAAGGTCGAATTTACATATAGGGTGTGTGTGTACGTGTGGCTTTAGTGTCCTTATACTTTGAATTTCCTCCATTGCAGATTCACCCCTTGCACTGCATTGTGGGATACGCCCGCTGGCCGGGCACCACTCTCATAAATCACTACAGTGGACAGACATGTCATCAATGTCCTCTTGGCCAGGGAGACGGGGCCAGGGACAAGTTGGGAGAATGAGGAGGAGACTAGTTTGTCCTCGTCCGCCCAACGCACTGCCTCCTTTATTTAACACATCTGGTGGGTGAAATATATATTGTCACTTATATCAACACACAAAAACAGTCTGTAGTACACTACTGCTCAATGTTTGAAGGTAACAGTAAGTTTATATATATATATATATATATATATATATATTTGAATAAATTAGGACTTTCTTTCAGCAGTAAACACATTTATACCGATAACATTAAACCGTAAAGATATTTATAGTGTTACAATTAAATGCTGTTCTTCTGAACTTCCTATACATCCAATCATTTGTGGAAACAGAGTCCAACTTTGTTGAGCAAAAAGATTAAAATACTTGAACCATTTTCAAGAAAGTAACAAAATTGCTTTTGTAGGTGGTGCTGGATGCAGAAGTCAGAGGGGAGTGATTATTCCCAACTGTCTTCATCCACAAGCTCTAGATTTGTCCCCAATGACAGACACACCCACTCAGGTACATCTGGTTAAAAAAAAGCAAAATGCCAGCAGCTCACAATTCTATGTGTTGTGGATGGCTTCCTAAACCTGTCTCTTGTTCCTCAGCCTTTGCGAAGGAGGAGAGCAGAAAGCTCATTTGACATCGACAACCTGGTGATGCCTTTGGGCCTGGCTGGACTAGGAGCACGAGTACAAAGATTACAATACAAGGAAATCATCACCCCAAGGTACAAATAATGCCACCTGACCCACAAAACCACTACAATGAATATGTACTTCAGGGATAGGCAGCTCCGGTCCTGGAGGGCCACTATCCTGCAAAGTTTAGCTCCAACCCTAATTAAACACACCTGAACAAGGCAATCAGTGTTTTCGGGATTACTAGATAGATACAGGCAGGTGAGTTTTTATGAGGGCTGAAGCTAAACTCTGCAGGATAGTGGCCCTCCAGGACCGGATTTGCCTATCCCTGATGTACTTAGTACTTACTCAAAAATATGACAAGAATGAGCGATTACATAATAAACATTTAAAATTTGAAGCATGTTGTTCTTTTGTCAGATAGCCATTGTATAAAGTGGCTTTGGTTTCAAGTAATTTCCCATCAGTTATTCAAACACAGTGCCAAGTATCCACTGTTTCCTTGTGACCCATCGTTTATAAAGTATTACAGGTACATACCAAACTGGAGCCAGTCTAGTTACATAAGCATGTAGTGCAACAGTGACCGACAAGAGCATTATAATATATATATATATATATATATATATATATATATATATATATATATATATATATATATATATATATATATATATATATATACACATACATACATGCATACATACAACGTCTGGGAGGAAATGATTAAACAAACTATTTTTTTACACTACATTTACTTAAAAAAAAAATTGTCATTGTTGACATGGCTTTTAGTAGATTTGGTATGTGAGAGAGAGAAGCTGTCACTTCTGTTAATTGGCCAAGCTAGCAGTTTTTATTTTATTTTTTTTTATTTTTTTTTGACTCATCCTGATAGTCTTAAATTGTTGGCTGATCTATAAGTCTAGCACTACCGTTGATGAAAAATGTGTGTCCTATGTCATGTGTTTAGCTGGAGGGAGCTGGACTCTCTCTCAGCGCTCTCTAAAAATCAGGAAGGGGCACATGCCCTGTTGTTCAATTACAATAACACCCAGTACCAGCCCAATGGGGAAGGACTGGACAATGAGGAGGGAGAGGTGTGTATGCCTTTAACAAGTTTTTCTTTTTACATGCTTTCTCATAAACATACCTGGTATTTTGCCTCGATATTATGTATTTTTTTTCGACCATTCAAAATTATCACTATATTAGTATGACAATACTTGTTTGCAATGTTTGTATAGGTGGAGGATCTCTCAGACGCTTTGTTTCTGAGGCGCCATGCAGTGTGTGAGAGCAGAGAGAGGAGTCGGTGGGGGAGCTGGGCGCGCAGACGTCGCCGGGGCAGGTGAGAGGCATATGTGATGGAGAATATTTAAAAGGGTGTCAGTATAATGTCTTTTAACAACATGGGATCGAGATATATATTTATTATTATTATTACTTTTTTTTCAGCAATGATGCATTGAATTTGATCAGTTGATAGTAAAGACATTCATAATATTACAAAAAATTTTATTTAAAAGATTCCTGAAAAGGCGTAATAGCTGATAAAATAATTTTTTCTGTCACATGAATAAATTACACTTTAAAATATATTTTATTTTAAAGCTAATAAGCAGTAATTCACAATATTACTGTTTTTACTGTATTTTTGATCACATAAATGCAGCCTTGGTGAGCATAAGAGACTTCTTTCAGAAACCATTAACAAACATCTTGCAGACCTCAAATTTCTGCAGTACAAGTTAGAAGTAGATTGCATGAATGGTTAATGTAATGTCACATCACAACTTTTTCATAAAATATGTATTTGTGTAGTTAGCAAATAACTTCAAGAATCTAGGTTAAAATTTACAGATAGTAATTTGGTACTGAAGCTTAAACGTACACCTATTTCAAGCACTCTCTCAATCAATATGTGGCCATAAAACAGTGGGTAGTTTTAAAATCGTTTTAGATGAAGTATAGCATGTCAAAACTGCAGGACGCTGCGGTCTCTGCTTGACTTCCTCCCTCAGATCTTCTTCCTCCTACCATGGGGATGGGAAGAGCTCCAGGGGATTGGAGCAGACACCTGGCTCTCCAGATTCCAGGCAAAGTCATTTTGCAGAAGGAGATGTCTCGCCATGCAGTCCCTTCTGTACTGGAGCGGAGGATCCCTTCAGCCAGGCTGAGGATGAACAGCAGGTATGTGTGTGTGTGTGTAAGAAGGAGAGAGAGAGAAGAGGAGGACTTAATGTTCTGTTCAACTTTATTATTGCTGTAACCATGGCAATTATTTAGTTGGAAGAACATCCTGTAGTTAAAAAAGGGGGCTATTTGTGAATCCTGAAAGATATATATGCTTAATATTCTTTACATTGTGAGAGAATATATATGCATATAATAAACCCGGTTCTTTGGAGTTTAATAACCTCAATGAATCATCTTCATTTACACTTGCAGGCTGCGCTGCCATGGGAACGCCGGTCGTTCCCCTTGCAGGAGTCAGAACTTCAGTGGCTGCAGGAGGAGGAAGAGGCGGAGCCAGACGAGGACCCGTGCACCGCCAGCGGCCGCAGCCAAAGCACGGACTCGGGCATCTCTGTGGGCAGCCTGGAGCTCTCCCCGAGGACCCCTCAGCAGCACTCAGGCACAGAGCGAGCCACCCCTCACACACTGTCCTGCAAACCAGCCACCCCGACGACAGTCTCTACACCTCAGGATTCTCCCACACTTCCTCTTTCCTTATACTCACCCTCTCCTTTATCATAGCGCATCATTTGTCCAACTGTTTTTTCTGCTCTAGTATGAGAACAAGACCACAGCTCCCAATGCCATTGACCCTGTCCACCCTTTTATCTAAACACGAGCACCTTGTGTCTTTACATCCTTAGCCCTTTCCCTGAACCCTCTGGAGCCTTACATAAAACCACAGAGCCTATTATTTATAATCTTCCCCTTAAACCTTCACTCATTCGCCCAATAACAAGTGCATCTTCACCAACAGCCCAGTTTGACAGCGAGCATCTCTGGTCCTTCCTTATACATCCTTTAAACTCTTCTTCACCAGCCTGCCCCCGATACAGCTGCCATTCAATCTGATGCTACTGTAATGAACAGATGATGTCTGTTTTTCCGTTGTTTATTCATTTCTTTGGATCTGTCTAAAGCTTTTTCTCCAGCTATGTCAGTCAGTCATTTTGTGTTTTAGTCAAATCCTTGTTTAAAGCTCTATGCTGTTTTCACAGATAACAATGTCACGCCAACATGGAACAAACCCAACTTGAAAACTCTTGATTCTTGATCTCCATTTAAGGCCTTCCATATTATCTTCATATTTTGTGACTTGGTTACCTTATTCATGTGTTGTATTGTGTGTATTCTGCAGAGATGTATGCATACTGCCGAAGAATCATAGCATTTCAATTCTGTTACATGCTCTCTGGGATGCTACCCATGTCTTTCCTCCTCCCTTTTGAGCTCAACACAAGAAGTATTTTTTATTATTATTTACATATGACATGCTATGTGTGTGTATATTATGTTTAAGGAAGAGTGATAGTTCTTGTGTTAATCAGAGAGTGTGTATATATGTGTGTGTGTGTGTGATTTAGACAGGTCTGTGGTACTGCTGCATTAGGGGGTAGTCTTGGTGAATAAAAACATAATTTTGTAGGAACACAACAAAACAGGAGCAGATAAAAATAAATGGAAGTTCTATTTGAAACGCACATGATGCTCTCAATGCAAAGACATAATAAAAGGAGTAAACACAAATGCAAACTACTTTTGCTTGATGCTTATTTACTTATGTTCCTGTATGGAAGAGCATTTAAAAAAAAAAAACATTACACAAAGTGTAATTATTATGAGACAATAATCTGTTGAAAATGGGCTTTCATATTCCTGGCCTAAAGGGATAATATTATTTCATAAAAAAATATTTCATTTATTCATTGTTATTATATATGTAAACAATTTTTTGTTTTGTTTTTGTCATGGTTTACTTGCCCCATGGAGTACCGACCCATTTTCTTTATTCTGTACTACACAAAGGAGATCTTGGCGTCTTCATACATTGAAGAAGATTGTGATTTTAAATGGAAAGACAGAAAAGTAACATTTAAGTATACTTTTACCACTGATCAATTTAATGATTATATATTATAGATCAGTAACTTTTACTCATAAAAATATACACTGGTCGACAAAGAACTGGTTACGCCTTCTGAACAATGTCAATAATTAATATTAATATGAACAATATAAAATAACGCGCTCGCTGTTTTTTTTTCTTTTTTTTTTTCCTCCCCTAACACATTAAATTCCTGTATAAACTTGTACTAACCAGTTTGCAGCTTTGTCCTTCCATACATTGTAAGGATTTAATAATTACCAATAAATGCGCTTTACACAGCGGGACAACATCGCTCTCTTCCATAACAACAGGTGGCGCTAATGCGCTAAAATAGTCTGTCACGCCCAAGTGACGAACCACGAGGCGGGTCAATCTGCGGGAAGAAAATACAGAGAATAACACCTGATAACATTCTGGTAAGTAAAACATGTTAAGAGACCTTTGCTTAAAATTGTAGTGGTTACTTGTTTTATAAAATGGACAGCACTATGTTTGGTTTATTTATAACTTTTGCAGACAGACACTTCCTCTGCCTTTAGACAGTCACAGCAGGCCCGGTTCTACAACTAAATCAAAAACTCCCTAAGTTAAAGCTGTATTCATGGCACTTTATTGCAGATTTTGCAGAACTATCCAGTGCGTTATGTTTTGCGCTCTGGATGTCGATTTCTATTTCAACGTGTTTTTGCAGCGCTGAGAAGTGAAAGATCAGACACATACAGCTGCTGATTTATTTGAAGTAATCGTGTAGCGTAGAGAATTTTGATAATAACAACGTATCTTTGTGAGATCGCGATGAACTAAGATGAGTGACAGCACAAGCATAATAAGCACAATTAATAGTTTAATAATGTTGATGCACATTTTTATTGATTTTTTATGCATGTAGCTTATTGATCTACAAAGCGAGTTCTTAAGTAGATCTCCACTGTGATTTTTATAAAATTATGACTTCAACTATCAAGCAACTTTACTTTATTAATGTGACATTTCCTTTCCTTATATATATATATATATATATATATATATATATATATATATATATATATATATATATATATATAAGGAAATAAGTATATATTATGTATATTTATAAATATTTATATATAAATTCTAGTCTACATTCTGCAGTGTTATGGATTGTAGGCCAAAGGACACATGACCAGACAGTTGAATCTGAAGTAGGTCACATGAAATAAAGTGATTACATAGTGATGTTAGATCATGCCAACCATGCCAAAAATGTTTACTCAATCGCTATTCCAGAAATATTTATTCCACTCTATTAACCAGATCCAATCAGAAGATATTTTTTGTCTGGTATCCAAAACCAGCTTGCAGAGTTTTATCAGATACCCAAAACCAGTTAACAAAAATTAATTTTGTCTGATACTCAAAACAGTATTAACTAAAAGTCTTCCATCAGCCTGAGCAGTAATACCAGGAGGAGGAGTTGAAGTAATGATTGTAAACACAGATCCAACAAGTGTTATTATACCAAAACAAAATCAGTGGAAAATTACTGCTTCACAGCATCATCATGTGGCATTTAAAACCTTGCAAAGAAATTATTTTATCTCTAACTGTTGAAGACAAATGTCCCTTGAAACCATTGATTAAATGATTATAAATTAATAACAAAAAAAGACACAACACAAATGCATGGCTACTGTCTTAAAACACACACACACACACACACACAGGTTGTTATTAAGAATCTTCCAGTATTGGGGAAATGGGGGAAAATTCACTGTCCCATTTTTTTGTATCATTTTATGTTTTCTTTGCAGCATTTCTGTGGCATCATGGGGGTTCACGGACTTACGAGTTTTGTGGAAGGAAATCGTCAGTTCTTCACAGACATGAGACTGCGAGACTGCCGCCTTGTGATTGATGGGTGTAGCTTGTATTTTCGATTATATTTCAACTCTGGATTGGATCAGGCACGGGGTGGAGACTATGACACATTTGTGGAGTTGGTTCGACAGTTTTTTGCAGCGCTTTCTGAATGCAGAGTGCAGCCGTTCGTCGTGTTAGATGGTGGGATGGACCATACAGACAAGAAGTTCAAGACACTACAGGAAAGAGCCCAAAGCAAGATTCGACAGGCTAATGCTCTTTCCCGAGGATCGCACGGCTGCGTTCTCCCTCTGCTTACATGTGAAGTCTTCAAACAGGTCCTTTCAGAGCTTGGCATACCTTTCGTTCAATGCATTTCCGAAGCTGATTTTGAAATAGCCTCTCTTGCCAAACACTGGGGATGTCCAGTTCTGACCAATGACAGTGACTTCTACATATTCGACCTCAAAGGTGGCTACCTACCGTTTTCATTCTTTCAGTGGAATAGCGTCAACGGTAAGGCTACAGAACGCTACATCCCTGCACGCCATTTCACCGTGAACCGCTTCTGCTCACATTTCAACCACATGAACAAGCAGCTCCTCCCTCTATTTGCTGTTGTCATCGGGAACGACTACACACCCGCTAAAATAACCGAGGTTTTTTTCAGCCGTGTGGAGTTCGAAAGAGTACCCTCCGGTCGGAGGTACGGACAAAGTTCCAGTCCTCGAATCGAAGGCTTTTTGCTGTGGCTGTCTCAGTTTACCAGCCCAGTAGTTGCTCAGGATGAAGTCCTGGAGATTTTGGGTGAACAACGGAAGGGAACCTTACGTACGCAGCTCTCCGCAGGAATCCAGGACTACCAGCTTCCTCACAGTAGCAGTTTGGCTCAGTACTTCTCAAGTCCCCAACCTGCACTTCCAGATGCCCAGGGGCTCCCAGCAGCACTTGTTTCTCAACCTGAATGGCTTTTAAGGATGGTTGCATCGGGTAGGCTTTCGTCCTTTGTCTTGGATGTGCTTGTACACCAGAAGGTTCTGCTGGTTGCACAGGTGGAGAACAGTCACCTGCCTAGCAGTCATACAAGCTCACTGAGTATCCGAAAGACCATCTACAGCCTTCTGCTTGAAAAGGCAAGACGGGATAGTCAGACGCCACAGGGTGTCACCCATAGAGGAAGAGGAAGGGGAAGACAATCTCAGGGTAAAGGAGGACAGCAATGTGACGTCCCATGTGTTGATGAGTATGACAGACAAGAACTGAATCTCAAGAAAAACACAGTGGAGGCTCACCGACCAAACTGTGTGCCACCGCTGACTCTTGCGTCACTTGACAGGGTGAGAAACTATTTCTGCATATAAATATTGTCTGTATATTGTTAAACCAATTACCTTTTGGTTTTGTATTTTAGGCGTCTGCACAAGTAAGGCTGCAGGTGTTGTTGGGAACACTCGGTGTGATGGACAGTGTTTTACAGCCTTTACCCCCTCATCTTTGCCTTCCAGTGTGTGTGACGTATTTCTGGATGAACAACTGTAAACCAAAGGCCAGTCATCATCTACTGCAGGCCATATTGTTGGGACTTGTGTATGGGGATCTCTGCTGGAGAAGGGCCCATCCTAATGGTATCTCTGATCCCTTTTTTACTAATTTTTATTGGTTTGAGAAAAAATATATTGAGAAATTGACATAAATTGTAGATAAAATCTATTCGACTTCATATATTGTTTTGCTCTCTCTGTCATGCAGACCCATTATTTGGCAGCAAAGCTTCTGCTTCTGTATGTCAGAGATTATCTCAGCTAAGGGTCATTCCAGGACAAAGGAGGGGCCTTGATCTGGGTTTGGCCCATTTGCTCAGCCAGTGGCAGTCATGTATGTGGGCAGCGTTGTTCCTGAACCAGTTACTGTGTTTCCCGCTACCTGAACCTCAATGTGCCTGGTAGGGCAGTTTTCATCGGCTGTTTTGAATAAATTATCACCTTCTTCATTCATCAGATTTGCCCTAAAAAGATTATATTATATGGAAAAAAATAATTAAACTATAATCATATTTGTTGGTAATATCTATGGACCAAATATATAGTTGTTTTGTCCAAAAATACTATACAAATATGATTATAGTTGTAGAATATAGTTGCAAATCCGTCGTGGCACGAGCGCAACTGGCTCTTAAAGGGAATGGAAGATGAGACTCTGATTGGTTTATTGCACGTTACGCCCTAAAAACACCCATTACTCATTTAGAGAATAGGGACAACCTGTTTAGACCATGTTCCCGGTCGCGCCAACCGTTTTTCCGTCGTTAAAATAGCAAAAGTGGATTTGGACACGCCCTGAGTGCACCTGCGCCTTGCGCTTTACACTTTGCGTTTAGATCGTTAAAATGGGGCGCTCAAAGTCACTGAAATCCCCTTTCTTCCCCAATCTCAGATGCTCGGTTTGAGCTTCAGCAAGTCATCTTCACCACATCTAGATGCCTAAATGAATTGATTTGCTGCCATGTGATTGGCTGATTAGCAATTTGTGTTACCAAGCAATTGAATAGGTGGACCTAATAAAGTGGCCTTTGAGTGAGTAATACACTATATATAAATGTATATAAGTAATAGTAATAATTTAAAATATTTTAAAATAATTTTGTTAATATGTAATATTTTTAGATAAATCACATTAAATATATAAAAAATATACATTTGCATAATTCATATGATCAGATATATTAAAAATATTATTAAAAGTGTATTACGGTATTATTACTTTATTATTTATATATAATTGAAGTGTTTTGTAAGTATATTTTAATTTAAGTATATTATGTACAGTATATTTACTTGATCATATTGGTGTCTGTGTTTCTCAAAGGGTTTTCAGTGGTACTCTGCTGCATGGTCTCGAGGCTGCCATAAGAGGGGGTCGCCAGTGTGAGTCTCTGCTTGCAGGGGACGCCGTTGCTTGGCAGCTCTACTCCATCCTGCTCGAGGCATTGATGGGTCCTGCAGCAGCAGCAGCAGCAAGCAGGGGAAGAGGAGAGGAGCAGAGACCTGCACAACAAAGAGGGAGGGGCCACGGGGGGAGAGGGCGGGGCAATGAAGGGAGAGGGCGGGGCAGTGGGGGAGGAAGGAGGGGCAACAGAAGCAGAGGAATGACCTCTTCAGACAATGCTTTGGACAACAGGTTTGCACTGTTGACTTTTGACGAAGATCAGCAGTGGTGAGCTTGAAATGGGAGCGGAAAATTATCGATTAGATATGAAAGGTTAGTGTAGGAGTGTAGGAGAGGAGAATATAGAATTTCAGAGATAGATATGTTTTTATCTATGTTCTTATGCTGCCTTTCACTATAAAAGTTTTATATGGCTGAGAATGTGCCATTTTTTTTTCCGAAGAGAGTAGCTTTTACCAACTTCATTTCAGGAAACAATGTTTTTTAAATGTTTTACTATGAGAGCTGTTTTACATGCACTAGTTAATCTGTTTTGCAGCTACATCATGAAAATGGTATGTTTCATGTAGACTTTCATACTATTTAATTGAATGAACTTCTATGAAAACTAATGTAGATTTTATATATTATCAAATGACTCTTTTAGGACCAATGCCTTTTTATTAAATATTTATGGTGATAATTTGGCTAGTGCAATTAATGTTTTTAAGTGGACCAGATTCCTCTCCTTAATTATGTCAAGCTTGATTATTGTGTCATTGAGACACTAATATGGTGTAGAAACCTTCAGTGTCATTCTTTTCAAAAACAGCTTGCTTCCTTGCTGTCGCTCTGAAATTACCTGCAGACTGAAATTAATAGCCAAATTATCAAGTGCAGATTTATTGTTATTGTGCATCTCTAGTGGATGTCAATCAAGGCACATCCTAACAAGAGACTTGTCTTAAATTTCATATCCCTTAGCAGAAGTGAGTGTTTTTGGCATAAATAGGATGTATTGGCTTGAGGTACATTTTCATTGAGTGAAAGTGTCATTTATTTTTCAAAGTATTTGATTCTGAAAAGTCTTATTGCACTTAAACATGAAAAGTTATGTTGATGATTAAAGACTCTAAATGGTAACACACGTTAACACATGAACATAGAAAAGCATTTTATAAGCGAACATTATTTCAAATTGCTAGGCTTGCCCAATGTCAGGGCTGCTCAATGAATTTTAATCTCAAGTTTGTTGAACATAATGACCCTTTGTCCTGGTGGTTTAATATGAATTGAAAATGAATTATAATTCATCTTTGTAATAAAATGCAAATCCACATGGATTATTAAAAGAATATTATGTTCAAATGTGTCTGTATGTGTTGGAAGAGTTATTACATTTGTGGTGTATTCAATAACATTTATTTTGTTGTTGTTGTATTGCATATTTAATATATTACAGTAACTCTGAGGTTATTTAATTGGATTTCAACATGGATAACAAGAAAGCATATTAGAATGATTTCTGAAGGATCATGTGAAACTGAAGACTGGAGTAATGACTGCTGAAAATTCAGCATCGGCACCACAGGAATAAATTACATTTTAAAATATATTCTAATATAAAGTTTTTTATTATTATTAATATTATTTCCTAGTATTATTGAATTTACAGTATGAACAAATAAATGCAACCCTAAGGACAAAAACCTGACGTTGAAGTTTTGAACTGAAGTGTAAATCGACAAATGTGTTAATGGGCTTACTTCATTTTCTATACACTAAATTTACAAATCAAGAGACCTGCTGCCTAATAACATTGTTGCAAATGTTTTCACATTGAGTTTAGAACGTGATGGTCTTATGACTGACATATGCACCATTTTGTACAGTTTATTTATATTAATTTTTTCATTCATGTCCCTAATTACATCAGGTCATTTTGTTGTGCTGTGGAATTAAGGATGGTTAGTTGTACGGGGTCTATTCTTTGGCACGAGGGGCTGTAGAGGGTGGATCAGATGTCAGAACCCTGACTGAGATAGCATTCGCACCTGGAGATTCCCGTAAACTCAATGAGAAGCATTCCTAATAACAGCCCCACTGACAGAGGAGACAGAGACAGCAGAAAGCTGTGTGTGAGAGGGAGAGCTGATGGCAGTTCAAACTGGATGGGACAGGGATTGAGCATATCTGTGCATTTTTGACATACTCATATAGGAATATGGCCATGAGCTGGATTACAACTGCAGTTTCTGCTGTACTCGGTGTCGGCCTACCTTTCACCGTACAACCCAGAAAATATCCTCCTGATTCCTACAGGTATGAGAGACAAATGTGTGCACGCTCGTGATGGTTTATCAGTTTGTGATGAGAACGTGTGGCTTGTGTTATGTTTGCGTACATATGCACCTTTTCATACAAATATCTAAGTTGGTTTGGTTGTTTATTGTTTAGACCGGGATCTAAATGATGTCTTGAAATGATTTGACCCTTGTTTTTCAAGAGCTTGCCTATAATCGTGTGGAGGTGACGAGTGTAAGAGAGGAGGTTGTGAAGGAATTCTTGTGTGGCAGGACCATCAGGACCTCCTGAACCCGTTGGACCACAGGTAAGGAACAGAAAAAGGTAGCGAAGTCCCTCCCCAGACAACTAAGTATGGTGAACAAAATACAACTCCTCATACATATATAAAAGGTTTTCCTTTGTTTTAGGGTCGCAGTGGAATCCCAGGGATGGGGGGACCCAAAGGAGATAAGGTAAGAAGGTTAAACATCTGGTTATGAGGAATAAGTTAGTTGTGAAGTCTATCTGTCTATCTGACGACTAGGCTCCAAGGTCAGATTCTCATCTTTGATCTTCTAAAATATTATTCATTATTGTGTGCCAAATGCATGGATAACAGTATGGTGTAAAGTCAGGAGTGGCTTTCATTCTTCATAGAGCACATGGAGCAGAGGTCTTGGTTTACACAGCTTTTTCTGTAATTTCTTTCATATAATAGGTGTCTGTTTACAATGAAGAAGGTTGCATTTTGCGATCCAATACGCTGTTTATGACATGCTCTCTTGGTGCATGTAATAGTTTTAGGGTGTCAGCCATGTGCTGTTTCACTGGCTGCGGTCCACCGCAGTTCTGCCCTGTAATATTACTCAGTGCTGAACACAAAGATTAATCTCAGTCCTGCACCGCTGCTC